>NC_061114.1:48381699-48548202 GCF_002878395.1 Capsicum annuum
ATGATCATGACCCCAAAACTCTATTTTTCTATGCCAATTTGTTTTCATAACAAACTATTGACATTAGAAACTGTCACAATCCCTAGACACTCAATTATTCCCTTGAAAATAGGAAAAATAACAAGCAATTCATTCGGGCGCTCTAAAAAACACTTGGCATAAACATTCTCTTTCTATCAATTTTGAACGAATTTGGGTACACAAGTCTTCCCCATTAATGCACACACTAATAACGACAACCAACACACCAATAAGCATAATTGAACCAAAAAATTAACAAACAAATAACAATTTTAGTCTAGTACAATAAATAGGCATTCTAGCCCCACAAATACACATTTAAGTGGGGGATTAGATAGCATACCAGATAGGGAGATTTAGAGGGGATACAATTCTCATGTGGGTGGTCTTAACACATGAAAAAATGGTTGCAATTTGAGAGTAATTGAAAAGGAATTATGGTGAAATTTCTTAGGCGAATGTTCTTTCTTCAAAACAGCCTCGACCACAATTGCGGTTAAACATATGACATCGCGATGACACAACGTTTACGATAGCTTATTGATCGTAATTATGGTAATCAAAGCCAATTTTTCTCCCCTATTGTTTTTTCAACTTCTCAGCCCATATCTCTATTTCACCATATTTCCCCTTACTCAAAATCATTTAAATTCACACTTTTGGGAACCTCATTTGTATGGATCAATCAAGAAAAACAAAATCTAATGTAACAAACAAAATTTAATGGATCTGAGCCAATTTAATGCAATGATGTGTTTTAGCGCCTAATTTAATATTTTGGCAAAATGTTCTTCAATATTAAGTTGGGTCTTTGAGTAGAGCTAACCCATATCCTCACCCTCATCAATATTATCAATCATTGAGACCACTTGTAACCTACTTGGTGGCTTTTCAACTTTGAAAATTAGATAAGACTCCATCACTATACATCCGTAATGCCATTTCTCCATGTTCAATATCCACTAATGCCCTTCAAATTTCAAAGAAACGTCTCCAAAGAATTTTGGGTATTTCATGGTCAATTTCACAATATAGCACCACAAATCCCCTAGGAGAATGAACCTATTGACTTTTACCAATACATCGTATAAAACCCCAATCTATTTCTTGATTGAAAAATCTACCATCAATAATCTCATGGTTGTGGGTACAGGAGCACCAAACCAAACATTTTGATACACAATATATGGCATCAAAGTTATGCTAGTATGAAATGAATCTAAGATACTTGGGACCTTAAACCATGGGTCCACTTACTAAAAGTCAATGCTTTGGAGCTGTTGGAATTGTTAGGATTGGCATACGAGGTGTTAAGCTGATGTTTTGGCCTTGTAGCCAATTTGAACTAGCGAAGACTTCAAAATTGGGAATTTTCTCTAAGAACCAAACTAACTTGACGGTAACTAAACTTTTAGTTCCAACAGGTCATAAATATCTTGGGGAAGATATAGGAAAGCTATAAATGGAAAGAATGAGTGAAACATAAAAAATAACCTAGAGGCTCATCACAATATCCACTACTAAAAGAACTTTTATCTGCAAAAGTAAGGGATTAGAATGTACCTAAAGCCTCGACTAGGTAAGAATACTGGGTCCACATCTCTCTCTCAATCTCCTAAGTAGCCTTCTCTTCTAGGTGTTGCCTCTATAGAACCTTAACAATTGGAATTGGTCAATTGTGCAACCTCCTGACATCACTAACCAATAAGGGCACAAGCTCTTCCATAAAGGTCAACTTCTCATCAAACTAAATTGAGTCCCATCTAAGCATATGATAAGGCCAGGAATATATCATCATAACCTAGAAAAAGGGAAGAACCAAAAAGACAACAACAACATATGGGTGTAAGGATAACTCATAAAAGACACCCCACTAATTGTGCAAAGAATCTCAAAAGGTCCAATATATCTAGGGCTGAGCTTGCCATTCCTCCAAAACACTATCACACCCTTATAGGTGATACATAGAGGAATACTTAGACACCATCTCCCGATCTCAAGACACTAAGTGTATGATATACATAAGCTTTATTCCTACTCTAAGCTACCCTAAACCTATACTGAATCACCCTAACTCAATCTAATAACTTTTAAAGCAAGTTAGTACCTCAGGGTTTTATGTTAAAATTCTCAATCAATCCATTGAGGAACGACATTAGCTATCATATGAAGACTAAAAATGAGATATCTCAATGCTCAAATAGTAGCTATTATTATAAGCAAACTCTGTCGAAGCTTAGTGTTTCTGCCATTGAGCTCTAAAATCCATTATATAAGTTCAGAACATATTCTCGAGAACCCAAATGTTCTACTCTAATAGCCCATAGATCTATTTGAGTGTCCAGCATCTTCTGAAATGTCCTCCAAAACCTAGAAGTACACTAAACCCTTGTCTAAAATTATAGATATAGGCATACCATAGAAGCAGACTATCTCACTAACATAGATATGAGCTAACCTCTCAACACTGAAGGATATTTGAATAAGAATAAAATGTGCCGACTTGGTCAAATAATCTACAATGATCCAAATACCATCGAACCATGGAAAGTGTGAGGTAAACCACTAAAAAAGTTTATAGTAATCCATTCCTGTTTCTACCTGGGAATTGACAATTCTGAATCAACCTACCAAGTGTTTGATGCTTAGCTTTCACCCACTGACAATATTGGAAATAAGCTATAATCTCTACCATATCTCTCTTAATACAACTCCACTATTAATGCTGCCTCAAATTTATACATATAAGTTGTACCAGGTTGAATATAATATCTAGAACTATGATCTTGATGCAAAATTAATTGAATTAAGTCATCAACCTAGAATACAAATACAACAATCAAATCTCAAGACACTGTCAGAATCTATGGTAAACCACCTGGACTCACCATTTAATTTGTGATCAAGATTTATACAGAACCTACTGTCCTCAAACTAATGACTCCAAATCTGGTCAAATAGCGAAGACCTTGCCTAAACATTAAAAAAATTCTCCTAGTGATTGAAATATCAAGTCACACCATCAAGTGGGATAAGGACATAATTTCCCATGCTAATGGCCTCTGGGAAATTAAAGGCAGGGCATGCTACCCTTACTTACTCTCTTCTAGCTTAAGTCATCCACTACCATGTCCACCTTGCTCAATTAATACAAAATAAAGATATCATTATCCTTGAGAAACTCTACCCATCTATGCTTCCTAGAATTAAGCTCTCTCTTGCTCATAATATGTTGAATACTAAGATGATTCCTGAAGATCTCACAATGAACACTATAAAGATAATTCCACTAAATGTTCAGTGCAAAAACTATTGCCACCAACTCCTAACCATGAATGGGGTAGTTGCACATGTGTACCTTCAATTATCTCAATGCATAAGCAATAACACGACCCAACTACATTAATATATAACCTAAATCGATACCAAAAGCAATATAATACACAGTGAATCCCTCACTCTTAATAGGATAAGCCAAAATAGGGACATTATTATGAAATCCCTTGACCTTTTCAAAGCTTGAATCAACTCCCTGAACTATAAAAAAAGAACTTCCTTTCAAGTGAATCTAGTCATCGACACCACAATGGTAGCAAAACTTTAAATGAATTTCCTATAATAACCAGCCAAATAATGATGTTATGAAACTTTGATGGACATGTAGGTCTAGCATAATCATGATCGGCTCAATCTTTATGGGGTCTACCATAATCCCATCCTTAGACACCATGCCCAAAAAATATCATCGATTTAAGCCAAAACTCACACTTAGAGAATTTGGCAAAAAACATATGATCTCAAAGTTTTGAGTACAATCCGCAAATGCTTCATATTCTACTCTTAAATTTTTGAATACACAAGGATGCTATTCATGAAAACAATTAAAAAAATCCAAATAAGTCCCAAACACATGGTTTATCAAATCCATAAATATAGTTGGGGCATTAGTCAACCCAAAAGACATCACTAGGAACTCATAATGCCTATAATAGGTCCTAAAGTCTTTCTTTGAGATATCCTTAGACAGAATAACATTTCATTTTAATCAAATTTTAAAATCCCTAAATATGGTAAAACAAATAATCAATGCGAGACATATGATACCGGTTCTTCATTGTCACCTTATTATGTTTTAAATAATCAATACAAATATGCAAGGAACTATCTTTCTTCTTTAAAAATAACATAGGATCTCCCCATGGAGACACACTTGGTCTAATGAAACCCTTACAAAGAAGATCCTAAACTTAAGAATTTAGATCTTTAAAAATGGTAGAAGCCATATGGTAAGGTGCCATATAAATAGGAAATATTTTTGGTTCAAGATAAATAACAATCTCAGTATCATGCACATGAGGAAACCTAGGTAGATTTGGTAGGGAAAGCATCAAAAGACTCACTAACTATAGGAACAGTGTTAAATGGAAAACTCTCCACACCAACATAATGAATATAAGTGAGATAAAACTCAAAACTCCTCAATATAAGTCTCCTAGAATTAATATAAGAAATAATGCCTAGTAGCTCATTTCTAATCTCTCCCTACCACACGATCGCGGATAATGACCTTTTAGGATATTTTTTATATTTTTGCTTATTTTCACTATTATAGCTTCTTTATAGCTTCACCAAGTCATTTTTAACTAACATGGGGGTTTGATGTGATTTTTGGACCCAAAGAAAAATGGTGCAATATACGTATCATTATTCTTGTATTGATGATTAGAATGTGATTTTTATAGCGTAGCATTTTGTGAAATATTTTCAGAAGAGAAAAATAGTAATTTATCAAATCTTGTGAGTTTTTTGAGTGTCCAAGTAGGCTAGGTTTTATCCCTTGTCATACTGAGCTACTACATAGTATATGTTATTGTGTTAAAAATAGGATGGGTTTTAGTTATTGAAGTGATAAATTGGAAGACTTGGGATTAGTTGGATCATTTAGGCTAGTTTATGGTAGATATTTCTTGATAAATGATTTCGAGGATTTAGACGTGGGCACTTCAACCCAACTTAGGCCATACTTATAATAGTTATTGAAGACCCTTGATTTGCTTGTGTACATTTAGGAAGATGGTTATTTTGGTGATATTTAGATAGCTTGTTATAATTAGTTACGATACTGTAAGACCCAGAAAAAATTCAAAGCTTAATTTAGCCTTTTAAAGCTTGTCAAGGGGTCTCAAACATACAAAATTTTAGCTAAGCATTAATACTTGGAATTATTTTGGCCTTCATAAATTGGAAACTCTATTTCATGATCCTTATGACCTTAAAGTATAAATATTTAGGCTGATTCATGATTAGGAATGTCCTTAGTTGTTTATAAACAAGTTTTGGATTTTTTGGATCGTTTAGACCATGTTTGAATGACCCAAATATTGAGTCGATGCGATCTTGATGCATTGTGTTGTCCATCGCATCGATAGATAATTTTTCCCTTAGCTCAGTGCAATTTCCAGTGAATCAACACAGACTCGACATAGCAAGTTGGCTATCGCGTCGATGCAAATAATGCGGCACGTCAGCCTGCGCGTCGATGATTTAATTTTTCATTAATTAAAAGACAATGTCCTTAGTGGTAAATGGGTTATTTCCCCACACCCATTCAATACTAAAACACAAGATTCAACCCTCATTAAGAAAAATATACTTTCTTTCACTCAAAATCTCACTAGAACAAAACCCTAGGGGGATCAATTTCAAATTAAGAACTCAAGAAACCACCACCGATCTTTCAGAATTTAGCAACCAAGGTATGTGAAATGTTTATCCAATGGTTCCTTCAACCCTTTGAGTCCAAGAAACTCTATTAAATCTCATGTAGAGTTATTTCATAATTTCCAGGATTTGAATTTAAGTGTATTCATGATTATTACTTAATGGGGTCTCAATTTCATGGTTTACTACAAGATTAATGTAGAGTTAATTGATGTGTGTGCTTTATCATGTGAATTCATGTTGAAACTCTTGGAATTATGTAATTAGAATTTAACCATGCTAACTACATATTGTTGTAGTATTATGTGCATATATTATGCACCACAAGTTTTTGATGAATTGTCCATGTGAGTGGAATAGTAAAATTATACCATGTTAGCATGTATGCAATTTCATGTCATGCAAATGAATAAATGGTGATTAAGTAGTAGTTACCATGTCTCAAGATTATGCCATGTCTTTTAAGTTTATGCTATTGTCGCCTGGGTATTTATATGCGACAATTTAGTTGTTTACCTAGAGTCAGTGTCAGTTACAAAATAATCTTAGTCAGTTCACGATTAGTAGTGCTCTCAGTCGGTCACAGGACTCAGGAAAATTCAGTAGTACTCAGTAATTAGTCTTAGTTAAGAACACAGTAGTATCAAGTTCAGAGCTCAATAAACTTAGTTAGTTAATAGAATTCAATTAGAAATCACTTCAGTACTTAGAGAACGTAGAATTAGTCCATTCCAATTTAGTATTCATCTCCTACCTCAGTAAACTAAGTTAGCTAACAAAACTCAGTAGTATTGAATCAGTTAATAGAATCTTATCGTATTTTATTAGTCAACAGACTCAGTGAACTTAGTTAAGTTCAGTTAAATAGTACGATCAATGAAAGTTTAGTCAAGCCTAGTACAATTTAGGAATCAGTTCAGTGTCTTATAGTTGGGAGTAGGAATCATCACCGAGTAAGCCTAGGGATGGGGGCTCACCAGTTATCTAGGACTAGATTCCTAGAAGAAATCCCTAAGTTCCAAAACTACGTAGCTATCGTAGGTTATCAGATGTCACCCATTAGATAAGACTGACATACTCAAGGATCACCCATAAGTTTAGGATTGATCTCAGGGTCCACCTACTAGACTTGACTGACCCCACAGCCAGTTGTCTTTACCTATGGCATGGTACTGACACCCTTCCATCAGGGGTTTTAGGTTGGACCTGAATCTATTAAGAAAGGGCATGTTGGTTTGATGATTATTTCCCACAGTCTTAGTTTCAGATTCAATCTCCGTATAGAACTCTCTTCTGTTCTACAAATTCAGGACTATCAAACATAGTCACTTATCTTTGTATGAAGCTCAGTATAGTTTTACAGAATCAGAACTGTCAGATACAGTCATTCTGTTATTAGTACTTCAGTATTTTTATACTTAGATATTAGTTAATTAGAATTCAAACTCAGTATTCAGTGTTATCACAATATCAGTTACAGTTACGTATTCATGCATTTACTCTCATATAGTTGAAATCATGTCATTTAGTCAGTATTGTTCTTGTATATGAAACCTTGCATTTTAGCTCACCTCACATAGAATACCAGTATATTCAAAGTACGAACACATATTTTTCTTTTGTGCTATGATGTCTTGTATCATAGATTCAGACGCATGAGCTTCTGAGCACCTTTAGCAGTTCAGATTTTCAACATACAGAATTAGAGGTGAGTCCTCATATTTCAAGGATATGATTATTTATTTTATTATTTTAGTTCATTTTCAATAGTTGGAGTTAGTTGGTAGATTTTCCCATCAACTCCACAGTTTAAACTGCTTAGAGGCTTTTTAGACTATAGTATTTTTAGACATATATTTCAGTTTTGGTATTGTTATACCACATTTCTATTTATTTTAGTATTGAACCTTATGGTAGGTTTTTTGCCTAATTTCTGTGTATTATAGTATTATTATTCAGTTGTTACAGCCGGTACCAGTCATGGGTTAGCTTGTAGTCCTTTGGGATTATAAGCACCATGTAGCGCCCAGGGTACTGACTTGGAGCATTACAATCTTTGTATCAGAGCCTATAGTTCAACAGAGTCCTAGAAACTCTGAAGCCATATCTATTAAGAGTCTTGTCCATGGGTGTGTTGTGCACCACACTTATGGACAGGAGGCTACGAGATATTTTAGGAAAAGTTTCCCTTCTTTCAATATTCAGGTTGTGCAAGTGAGCATAAGCTTAAGCTAAATTCTCAATCTAATCCATTTTTTCCTTCTGATTACAGAACATGCCTCCCAAAAAGACTAACAGAAGGTGAACCAAAAATTAGTCAGCACCTTAGTCTGTTTAGGTAGATCCCCTGGACGAGCATGTCTCTCATGCATAATTTAGAGCTTCATTCACTACAATAACAAATTAAGTAGCAGCTCAAAATGAATTGCCATCTACTTTTAAGGTCAACCAAGTGGCCAATACTACTGCAACCATTATTTGAGACTTCACTCGGATGAATCCTCCCCTATTCTAAGAATCTAAGTCAGAAAAGGATCTACAGGAGTTCCTCGATCAGGTTCAAAAAGTCACAGATATCATGGGAGTAAATTCTAGAGAGAGTACTGATTTATCTGCTTATCAGCTATAAGATGTAGCTCATATGTGGTTTAAGTAGTGGAAGGTAGAAAGGGTCATAGATGCAACACCCATGGAATGGGAAAATTTTGCTACTACTTTTCAATATAGAGTCTTTCCCTTAGAGCTAAGATAATCCAAGGTGTTAGATTTTATCAATCTCAGGTAAGACTGTATGAATGTAATAGTCCTTACGTTTATTCAGTTTGCTAGGTATGCTCCCCGTATAGTAGTAGAGGTCCAAAATGAGTAAATTCATGTCTGGGGTTTCAGATAGAGTGGTTAAAGAGTGCAGAACTGTGATGCTAATTAAGGAGATGGACATATCCAGTCTTATGGTCTATACTCAACAGATAAAAGAGTAGAAACTCAAGAAGAAAGAGAGGGAGAGAAAGAGTGCTAGAATAGGTAGTTCTAATTTCAATCATCCTAAGTTAAAGGGCATTTATTGTTCCCAGTTTCATAAAAAATCTTTAGTTCCAGCTCCATCCTCAGCTAGTGCACCAATGCAAAAGTTTAGGAATAACAGTCATGATGTGGCACGAAGCTACAAAACCCAGGGTTGTCTGAGCAATGGTTGTACACATCTACTTTATGAAGAATATGGTAGAAATCAACTAGGTGTGTATAGAGCAGGCAGTGATGTGTATTTTATATGTGGTAAGCTAGGCCATAGGTTACAGGAGTGTAGAGTAATGGCTAAGTGGGGAATTTTGTTAATAGGGTCAGTATAATCAGGAAGTCAGGCTTCCAGATTTTAGTAGTAATATTAGTATGTAAAGATAAGTAATAAGTGAGAATAATTCCTAATACAGCTTTACATCAATTCAAAATTTTGTACTTTAATCATCATAATACCTATGCATGCTTTATGTCTTAGCTCCATGAACACAACTTATATTCACGCACTTTACATAGAATTATGTGTGCTTCCATTTCTTATTATGAGGAGTTCCAGTTCACTTAGTAGTACGAATCATGTTCCATGAACATGAAAAATCCAAACTCAGGTCATGTAACTCATGACTTCTGCACTAATGCCTTACAGGGTGTTCAGTCCCAATTACCATCTGAATCATAGTCTTAGTCACAGTCTTAGTTATACTATCAATCTCAGTCCAATAATCAGATTAGAAATTTAGTTTAGTTTCAGGTTTGCTCCACCATAGCATATAATTATCAGTTACTCGGTTATTAGGATTTCATTACCTTAGTTTACATAATATTTCAGAACTATGATATATGTTTGGTCTTACATTCTCAAATAATACAACTTTCATGAATTCATGCTCAGTTATCACATGTTACTTAGTCAGTCCCTTACCCATATGTATAATACTCTATAGATTCAGTCCAGTTATTTATGCCAAGTACTATTCAGTCTTACATTCCCAGTGTTTAACTACTAATTATTTAGTTAATCAGATAAGTTAGTGTATTTATGTATTCATGCTCAACGCCCATGTGAATACTTTCAGTAGTCTCATATGAAGTTTTGTAATGTGGTAGAGATTATAGTTGAAAGAGTGTCAAGGAAATGCTTCAATCAAATATAAGTTTCCAGCAGAAGTTAGTTCGCAAAAATCATCAATTTAGTTTAGCAGTTAGGTGGACAATATTCGTATTTTTGACTTTCCTATCTTTCCATCTAGTCTCACCATCTGAAGTGTCATAAATATAACTATTCCAAGATCAAGAAACTATGTGGTTGTGAGTTCAGCTTAGTTCAGGTGTAATGCCTTAGTTTTAGATCCCCGGTCTGTAGTCTTAATTTAGTTCATAGATACCCTGTGCATCGTCTCTGCTTTTTCCTCAGTAACACAGCCAAGTCACCATTCTTTAGGGGATATAACATCCCAAGAGGGAGATTCACTATAATCCCCTGAGCTTTTATGACCTAAACCTTCCATCTTCGCCTTATGTAACGAATCCAATTTGGAGTAGTGATTACTGATAAGTGGATCGAACCCTCAAGTTCTAATCTCAGCCGTAAAGCATGTATTCAGGGGCTCAGTTCAATCCATAATATTCAGTTTATGTATCACATTTTAGTCTCAGTTATGTTCTCATATTCTAGTTCATGCATGCTTAGTAAATGATCTCAAGTTCATTAATATTCTCAGCTTAAGGTAATAGACTTCCTTAGATAGGATTAGTCTATTTTTAGTTATAGTTACAAACTTGGTATTAGTTACCATTGCGTATTTATCATATGTTTATGAGTCAGTTCAGTCATATACTCATGCAACATATATGTATGTTTAGTATGAAATTGAGTAAGTCAGTAATGACAATCAGATAATCATGTTTCAGATGTTCATGTCCAGTCAGTAAGTTCAGTCTACCATTATTCTCAGCTTAGTCAGTCTCATACATTGAAGAATGTTCATAAGGGGGAGATATTGTAAGACCTTGCAAAAATTCTAAGATTAATTCAGTCTTTTAAAGCTTGTTAAGGGGTCGCAGACTAAGAAAATTTTAGCTAAGTATTCAGACTTAGAATTATTATGGCCTTCAAAAGATGGAAATTCTATTTCACGATCCTTATGACCTTAGAGTATCAATCTTTAGGCAAATTTACGATCAGGAATGTCCTTAGGTGTTTCCGAATAAGTTTTGGTTTTTTAATCTTGTTTAGACCATTTTTGAATGACAAAAATAGTGAGTTAACGCGATCTAGATACATCACGTCATCCATCACATTGATATATAATTTTTCCCTTAGCTCAGTACAATTTCTAGTGAATTAATGCAGACTCGACATGGAGCATTAGCTATCACATCGATGCAAATGATGTAGCGCATCAGCCTATGCGTCGATGATTTAAGTTTTTTAGTAATTAAAATATCGCGTCCTTAGGGTTAAATGGGTCATTTCCCTCCCCCATTCATCGCTAAAACACTATATTCAACCCTCCTTATGCATAATATACTTATGGTCTCTTGAAATCTCTCAAGAACAAAACCTTAGGGGGATCAATTTCAAATCAAGAACTAAAGAAACCACAATAAATTTTTCAGAATTTAGCAACCAAGGTATGAGAAGTGTTCATCCAAGGATTCCTTCCACCATTGGAGTCCAAAAATCTCTTTTAAAGCTCATGTAGAGTGATTTCATGATTTACATGATTTGAACTAAGTGTAATCATGATTATTACTTTATTGGGTTTCTATTCCATGATTTACAATAAGATTCATGTAGAGTTAATTTATATATGTGCTTTATCATGTAAATTTATGTTGAAACTTTTGGAATTTAATCACCATGCCTACACGTTGTATTAGTATTATGTGCATATATTATGCCCCACAAGTGTTTGATAAATTGCCCCTGTGAGTGGAATAGTGAAATTATATCATGTTAGCATGTATGCAAGTTCATGTCATGCAACTGTTTCCTTGGATGCCCAATTGAATGAATGATGACTAAGTAGTAGTTACCATGTCTCAAGATTATGCCATGTCTTTTAAGATTATGCTACCGAGTCATGGGGGTATTTATACCCGATAATTTAGCTATTTACCTAGAGTCAGTGTCAGTTACAGAATAATCTCAGTCATGTCACGATTAGTCATACTCTCAGTAAGTTACATGACTCAAGAAAATGCAGTAGTACTCAATCTCAATTCAGTATTCAGTTCAAAACATAAAAGTATCTAGTTTAAAACTCAGTAGTATCTAGTTCAAAACTCAGTAAATTTAGTTAGTTCATAAAATTTAGTTTGAAATCAATTTAGTACTCAGAGAACTTAGAATTAGACTAGTCTGACTCAATATTCTGCTCCAACCTCAGTAAACTCGATCAGCTAATAGAACTCAATAGTATTCAATTAGTTAATAGAATCCAAAAGTATTCCATTAGTCTACGAAACTCAGTGAAATCAATTCAGTTTAGTTAAATAGTACAATCAGTAATAACTCAGTCAAGGCAAGTACCATCTAGGAATCAGTTCGGTGTCTTTCAGTTGGGAGTAGGATTCAACACCGAATAAGCTTAAAGATGGGGGCTCACCCGTTAACTAGAACTGGGTCTCTAGAATAACTCCCTAAGTTCTAGAACTACGTAGCTATAGTAGGTTATGATATGTCACCCGTTATATAAGAATGACATACTCAGGGATCACCTACTAGTTTAAGAATAATCTCAGGGGTTAGCCGCTAGACTAGGACTGACCCCACAGGTAGTTGTCTTTACCCATGGCACAGTACTAACACCCTTCCAGCTGTGGTTACAGGTTGGACCCCAATCTATTTAAAAGAGGAATGTCGATTAGATTATTACTTCCTACAATCTCAATTTCAGATTCAGTCTCAGGATAGAACTTAATTCAGTTCTATAGATTCAGGACTGTCAAACACAATTACTCAACTCAGTATGAAACTCAGTATAGTTCCACAGATACAGGATTGTCAGATACAGTCTTTTATTTATCAGTAATTCAATATCAGTATACTCAGATATCAGTTAATCAGTATTCAAACTGAGTATTCAGTGTTATCATGATCTTAGTTACAGTTATGTATCCATTCATATACTTTCATCCAGTTATACTCATGTCATTCAGTCAGTATTGCTCATGCATATGAACCCATGCATTTTACCCTACCTCACTTATATACCAGTACATTCAACTACTGACATATACTTTTCTCATGCGCTATGATATCTTATATCATAGGTTCAGATGCATGGGCTTCCAAGAACCTTTAGCAATTCATATTCTTAGTATACAGAGTTAGTGTTGAGTCCTTATAGTTCAAGGGAATGATTATTTATTTCATAATTTTAGTTCATTTTTAGTAGTTGGAATTAGTTGGGGACTTATCCCAATAACTCCACAGTTTAGAAGCTTTTCAGATAGATGTTTCAGTTTTTGTATTGTTATACTGCATTTAGATTTATTTCAGTATTGAAACTTATAGCATGTTTTTTGCCTAATATCCGCAAATTACAGTATTAATATTCAGTTATTGTAGTAGGTACCAATCATGGACTAGCTTGTGGTCTTTCCAGATTATGACTATCGTGAAGCACCCAGGGTACAGAATTAGGGCATTACAGATAAGTAAAGTTAAATGTAATGCCTAGCAATTTACCTATAAATGAGTTATTAATAAGTTTATTTTATTAATGGGCTATTGATTATGCTATGAATAAGCTATAGATTATGCCAAGGATTAACTATTAATCAAGCTATTGATAAGTGAGGACTGGTGAATTTGCCACTCATTTTCATCCTAAATTCATGCACACTACTATAATTTGAAGGTATAAATAAGAAAGGTTTGCTACTTGAATGCACTAAATTCCATATTTTATAGGTACACAACTGATAAGATAAAATGATATGGATTTGAGCTGAAAAAGAACCAAAAAAAGAAGAAAAGTGCATAGCTGATGGACCCCTGTACAAACTGTGATAGTAACCAGTCAAGATGGTTCAACCACCACGACCATATGGATCTGACTATGGTTGCGGTAGATGTGATTATGAAAAATCTAATACAATCACGACAAAGAGAGAATAGGCACTGGGTAGTTTTGTCAACAAAAACAACAAAAAACCCAGTATATTCCTATATCATGGGGCTTAGGAAGGGTAGAATGTATGAAGTTTATACCACTACCTCCAAAGTAGTGGAAAAGCTATTTCAGATAGACCCTCGGCATAGGAAAAGGACAATATACAAAAATAATCCAAGGAATAGGACATTATAAAATAAAATATACACAACATTCCCAAAAGTATTGAACATTACCCGAACCAAAGCCCTCCTAACTACTGCCTAATCGTCCATACGGCTTCGCCCTCTATCCTAATATTTTTTCTCCATATTTTCCTTTCTAGGGTCATGTCCTCAGTCAGCTGTAACTGCTCCATTTCATGTTTAATCACTTTTCTCCAGTATTTCTTTGATCAATCTCTACTCTACTTGAATCCATCTAAGGCCAACCTCTCATGTTTAAATTTCAAAAATTGACCCCAAATCCCTTTAAAGTCTCAAACCATTTGCTATTTGAGCATTGTAGACTTATCATGAGAAATAAAATCTGTAGTTACAATCCCTCATTTGGGCAACAATTGTATTTGGATTTCTTTCTTTGAATTTGAGAAAATTTAAGATGGATTCTTTCAATGAACCTTATGGTATATCTCTTTCTCTTTACTTCATGCGTAGCTAAATCTATTTATCTTGTGATTATATTGAACTAAGGTGCAATTGTGTATGGGCTGTAATGTATTTATGTAGATCCTACTTTGTTGATGATGGTTTTTACTATTTGTTGGTTTAATTAGTTGGTATTTATGGGTGAAACCCCCAAATGCCCAAAATGGGTTTATAGGGAAATTCTTTAACTCATAAAAGCTAACATCTTTCTTGAAAAAGGTGTGTGGGTGAACTTTTGAAACCAAAGGTATCCTTGAAAAGGGTTATGAGGGACAAAGCAATAGTAGACAATAATGGATATAGTTTGTTATCTTATTGCTATCTTAGAAATAAGGGTGAATAGAGAGTTGTCTATGTTTTGGGCATCTTCGTAGAAATAGGGATGCCCCAATGAGGTATTGGATGGTTTTAATTGACACACTCATTTGGTACTGAAAAGGGTCAATATATAACATCATTGGGGCTTGTTGACTAACTAGCCTCAAGGAATTTCAACCTATCCTACAACATCATTAACGATTAGATTTTGCACCAAATCATCATTATCCAATGCATAACTTTTCCTTATATAGGCATAATCCCAAGATCCTTCAAAATATTGAATTTAAAAACACAAGTGTTGCCTTAGTATCTTGATTCGATTTTTCGTTGATCAAAATTTCTTAAAACCAATCATGTAAATTATCTTATTTCTACTTTGGGTATATTTTTAGTAATTTTTAACACCAATAGGACTATATAGCTTATTTTACTCCTCATAGATTTGACCTTAGTATATGTTAAGCTTTTGACAATGACCATCCTCTACCAATTTAAAATGTATAGATAAGTGTTATCTAATAGCATTGTTGTCGAGAAGTGAAATTTAGCTTTCACTTATGAAGTGTTTATTTTTACTTGGGTTTTACTCATAGTGGTGCTTATTTATTTTGGTTGTTGTTTTTGTTTCCTTTATATGAAATTCCTATAGTATTTATAGGGCAATGAGTGAGATTACATGTATTACTGGTTCCTTCAATGACCCTCTTGATGATGAGGAGCAACTCATGATGTTTGATGTTCAAGAGCCATTCGTATCCCACCAACTAATAGGAAAGACACCTTTCATGTCACGAGCATCTTGTTGCATATGCTACAAATAAAGGGACTTTTTGGGGGACAAACCTATAAGGACCACAACTTGCATTTGAAAAACTTTGTAGAAGTTTGTACATCCTTTGATATTTCACACATAACCTAAGAGTAAATCCAATTGTACCTCTTCCTATTCTCTGTGATGGGGGAAGCAGTATTTTGGCTTCTCTCTTTTTAGACTAAATCAATCACTTTATGGGATGAACTTACCGTGGAATGCCTTCACCGGTATTTCTCATCCTCTAAGATTTTACAATTGTATGATAGAAGCACTAAATTTAGGTAATTTAATGGAGAAAACTTGTATAGGGTGTGGGAAATATTCAACAAAAAACTCGTGCAATGTCCTAACCATAAGGTCTCGGAGAAGATGCTTCTCCAGATCTTCTACCAGGCTCTTGATCCTCTCCCCAAAACCATGATAAGCAATGTGGTGGGGGGGGGGGGTGCTCTTGTGAAGTTGAATTATCATTTTGCTACAAACTTGCTTGAGGAAGTTTCAAACAAAGACCAGGGGTGCTACACCTGTGATGCCGAGGTACCAAAACGATCTCCTACTACCGTCTTTATTGATAAAGAGCAAACAAAATGAGATGAAGAGAGGAAGGAAAACAAGGAAAAATGATGATGAAACTACAGATTTTAACTAAGCATGTAATGGGTGCACCTAAAAAAGTGTGAATTCCATGGTATGCAAGGCATATGATGATGATGAAGTCGAGAAGGAGATGAAAAAGAACTAATAGAAATTAATGAAGATGTCATTGAGAATTATAAGCCGCAAGGTGATGTATTGCCAACCATTAAAAAACCTCAACCATTTTCCTGAAGGCTTAAGAGAAAAGAACATAACGACAAGCTCAAGAAATTCATGGGTAAGCTTAGCAACCTCTCTATCAATATCCCATTACTCAAGACTATCTAAGAGATTCTGGGGTACGCTATGATTATTAAAAATTAATGTCAAAAAGTAATATTGTTGAAGGTGACACCATTGAAGTAACCCATGGT
Source organism: Capsicum annuum (assembly GCF_002878395.1). Taxonomy (NCBI): domain Eukaryota; kingdom Viridiplantae; phylum Streptophyta; class Magnoliopsida; order Solanales; family Solanaceae; genus Capsicum; species Capsicum annuum. Next base: position 48,398,375 of record NC_061114.1, read on the forward strand.
TGTAGCGCTATCATGAGTACCACAATATCAGAAAAGATGAAAAACCCCATGGCCTTTACCATTCCATGCACAATCGGGACATATAAGTTTGAAAAATCTCTATATGATCTTGGTGTGAGTATAATCCTCATGACATTTTCAATGTATAGAAGACTTGTCTTGACTACCAAATACCAACGTCGATGAGGCTTTTAATAGCAGACTAATCTATTAAGAAATCGATTGGTATATTGTTCAATGTGTTGGTAAAAGTGGATAAATTCCTACTTTCGGTGGATTTTGTGGTGTTAGATTCTGAGATGGACCAACAAGTACCTATTATCCCTGGTTGACCTTTCCTTGTAAATGGAAGACCCATTGTCGATTTGGAGCATAGGGAAATGAGGTTTAGAGTTTAGGATGGTGAAGTATCCTTTCAGGTGTGAAACAAGAATAAAATACCTATAGAGCTTCAAGTAGTATTAGTTATAGATGTTGAATATGAGGAAGTGCATAAGATGTCACTTCAGGATCCAACTTGAAAAGGGTAGAAGATGTCGTTTCACGGTGATAACTAAGTCTCTATATGGGAGGAAACCCACAAAATCCCAATAAAGTGGCTCATATTATTTTCTTTAAAGTTGATAGAATAGATTTTAAATTATTTTCCATTGATTAATTTAAGTGAATTTGAGTAGGGGAAAGTGAGAAATTTTACATGTTGGACTGAATAGGAGAAAATATAGGTACAAAAATTCTCAATGTTATTGTTGTCGTGTACCTCGGACAACAATCACAGTAACTCGTGCCACTGCGATTGCGTCCTAGAGTCTACGATTGCTGTCAAAATAGTTTTAAATGTCCATTGGACTCCTATTTCCCTCTTACTCCTTTCAAAAATTTTCTCTCATATAGCACCCACTCTTAGGCATATTTTAGGCATTCAAAAGTATGGGAGAATCCATCTTCCATCATTCACTCTAGTAAGTGTCTTGAATTAATGCTTTAATTATTGAAAATAGTCCATAGAATGCATGTTATAGAGAAGGCCTAAATCTATGATTTTCATTGTTAAATGTGTTATGAACTGAATTTGTGTGGTGGTTCGCTACTAGAATATGGTGAGTGAACACGTGGGGAAGTTTTGAGCACTCCAATTGTGTGTGAAGTAGAGTAAAATGAAGGGTGCATACCAAGTTCTCAATCAAATGCTCAAACAACTCTTGGCTATTTCTTTTAATATCCTAAGGTCATAATCGAGCATCTAGTAATCTTGTTCAATGATTTTGGTGTGAATTCTTGTTATAGAACATAATTTGGCTTATAATTTGGATTTTTGGACACTGAAAATTTTTGCTTAAAACTGATCTCAGATACCGCGAACGCTGTCATCGGGACCATAATTTTTGGACCGTGATCACTGCACCATGATCGTCGCTCTATGGCCTTCTATCACTATACCTGAGGCTGAATATCAGCTTGGGCCAAAAATTCCACTTTACTATGAGCTTTAGTGGACAACATAGCTTATTTGGGGCATGAACATGTCAATGATTAAAGTTAAAATGTTATCTTTATGTTTTCCAATATTACCTCATAGACGAATATGATGAATTTTGCAGAGTTTGAGAGCCAAAACAACTCTTAATGTGGTTTTAGGGAGCACCCTTATCCCTTCATATGTTTGATTGTTTATGAAGTGAGGACACTGCTTGTTTTTTAGTTGGGGATGCCTATCTCTGCATTTATTCTATTTGCGCCTATATTATGTTGATGTTCCCGGATATTTTAGTGATGTTTTTGTTACATTTTGGATGATTTTTATTTTTATCTCGGTTGTAATATTTGGGCACTCTGATGGTCCCCTTATTTTCATGTATTAGTTATTTTTGCTTTTAAATTTTTACATATTTTAATTTTTATAATAGTGATATCGGATGAGCCTTTCACTATAATACCTTGAGTGATGACATTCATAAGGGAAAATTTTCATGATTAGGTTTTGAGCCATGGATGCAGGGGAAGTTTGAGTACCCATAGCATCGAAGCTATAAATGCATTGGAAGTCTGAGTACACGTAGGATTTTTGAATTGGGATCACATTTATGCCTATGGTAAAGTCTACGTGGCCATATGATTTTCCCGTATGAAATCCATAATGTAAGACGTTGGCTTGACTTGGTGCCATAAAGAGAAAATTGTGTGTGGTGCAAATGCCAAGCAAACACCCCCTTCCATCCAAAGAAAATTTCAAATATTAGGGAAACGGATGTGAGTAATCTTTTAACAATACTTTACCTCTTTTTGAGACTCCAAAATGATGGCTTGAAGAAATTGGAAAATATACTCCATTTTTATCTCTAGTAGGCTGGGCAATAAAACCATTTTGACGAGTTTAATTCCATGTGCGGTGAGCATTTGTTTCTAAATCTTATGCCTACTTGTACTATCTTGAACTTTCCCTGTTAGTCTCTCAAGGCTAATTTTGATTATGATTGGTTGGTGAAATGATCCTAGGCAATCTTTACGAACATAAGAACCAACTATAGCGTAAATAGCCTTCCTATGCTTAGGATAGTACCCTTAGTTACCGAATTCGAGGCTTTAAGCCTTTCTTTGGCAACCTCGTTACACACCTTGATATATTTAAAGTTTGTCCATCTCTTTAACCCTACCCCTCCTTGAATATGAAAAATGAAAATTGAGGAAAATGCCTATATTGAAGTTAATGAGTTTGAAAGAGTTGGCTTTCGGCGATGGTACTGTAAGTGGATTCCTATGAACTAAGCAATGAAAAAAAAAGTGAAAAAGAAAGGTATGAACAAAATAAAAAAGAGTTATAGATTTAAAAAGCGATAAGCAAATGAAAGATGCATCCAAAAGTTGAGAAAATCAAGTTAGCTAAAATAGGCATGTGTAATGTGTGGAATCAAAAGAAGTGGTCCAGGGTCAAGAAGTTGGAAGGATGAGATAGTGTTATGTAGATGTTCAAGGAGGGTGTATCCACTTTGTCATAAGTAATATACCACCCTTCCCAAAACACACTTTACAAGATTAAAAGGTCTTTCAAGATCTCCAACCAAGTATATTCATTGTAGTGATGAGTGAAAATAAAGGAAAGCCTATGGTATGAATCACATTAGCATTGAAATTCTTTGTATGATAGAGAGTTTCACACATTAATCCCTTGTTGCATATTTTAATATTTGGTATGTGTGGGATTTTCCATCTTGTGAGGACGCATGTGAATAACTTGAGGTTGATGACATTGTCATCTTTGGAATAATGAGGCAAAAAGAGTATAGTGGAGTTTCAGTCAATAGAGATTCACTTTTGGGGTGTTAGATATTGTTTTTTTGTTTCTGTTTAAAGTCCTTTGCATTGTTGAGTTTTTATTTCATGATGAGGGGTGTCGAGAGAATAGCTTTTCCCTTGTTTGAAGAGCCACTTGTGGTAGTAGTCAAGTTTGAGGTCTTTGTGATCATTAGGTCAAATAAATGGGATTAAAGTTTGCATTGTCTCATTGAGTAAGAGGTAGTGTTGTGTGAGGACAAGAAAAGGTTTAAGTTAGAGGTGTTGATGAGTGGTTTAAGTTAGGGGCATTTATGAGTGATTTAGTTTTGATAATGCTAAAACTACACTCTTTAATGGGTGTAAGCGATCGCTATTAATATAAATCTCAATAAGGTTGGGGTCGAATCCCACAGGGAATATGGTGTGAAATCAAGTCATTTGCTATTTAATTCACTGATTGTTTAACGTTTCCTGAAATGGGGGTTTAAGTTTAACAAATGATTGTTTGTCACTTTAATTTTGATGTTTGTAACCAAGATTTTAAGAAATAACCAGAATTATGTTCACTAGGGCTTACGATAAATGACAGATTCTAGAGGTGACTCAAGATTCTCACGGTGGTTAGGATAACAAGCTATCTTTATCGATGATATGCTCAAATTTCTCTCAGCTTATTTAAGCGTCTAATTTCCTAATCCTGTCAGACTTAGGGAATTTCTGTTCACTGCCAGATTTTACCTCAGGTTAACCAACCTTGTTACAACGCTGATTATTAAACGAACTATTTTCGATTCCCTATTGATAATTCACTTCCTTTTGTATAAGATTTCTTTATAAAGTAAATCAAAGTAGGTGTGTATACTGTTTGCAACAAACAAACGTTAATTAAATATCAGAATTGTCAAGAAATCCAAACACCTATTAAATCTTGAGTGTTTAGCACGTCGTCATGACCTAACCCTAGATCCCATAATTTAGGTTAATGGAGTTTAGCTTCTTACGATTCAAGGAACAACTAAGTTAATTGAATTCATAAGTGAGAAGATTAACTTACAACGATGATGAAAATCAAGAATTATAACTTGAATTGAACCACGATACAAAACTCCCAAAATATTTTAACTAGCGAGAGAGAAATATCGTATGTTTTTCGAATAAAGATGAGTCAAAAAATTATTATTATTCCTGAAAACCCTAAAACAAGGCTTTAAATAGTTTATCCTAATTAAGGAAATAAAATCAAAGTTACATCTTTTCCTCAGCATAGATGACAACATCCGTGATGGCTTATCATGAGTATGATAGCTTATCACGGGTGTCGTCAGCTCCTCTATACTTTTGGCCTTCGCTGCCTAAGGCTTATGACAATGATGACGCATTATCACCAGACTAACGACATGTCATGGATAACATCACAAGATTGTCTTCAACTTCCATCTTCTGTTTAAGGCTGACGACGCTCCTGACACCTTATCACCATCCGGACGCCTTATCAAAAAGTGTCGTCACAACTTCAACTCATGCCAAATCTCTGGTTATGTTGGACGACAACTGTGATAGCCTATCAAAGGGCTGACACCATATCACAATTGTCTTTAGCCACACTTCTCTTCAGATTCCTCCAGATTTCAACTTTGCTTCCATTCTTTTTGGTTCTCTATCCTATGAGCTTAAACTGTAAAATCAGACATAAACAAATCAAAAAACGACAAAAAATTGCTTAAGAATTTGCAATTATTCTTGGTTAAAGGTCTTAAATATGTTATCAATTGTTCACATATCAACACCCTCAACTTAAAACAATTGCTTTTACTCAAGCAACTCAGCCCAACTAAGAGAATACATAGTATATTCAGCACCCGATTTTCACTTTTAAGCTCAAAACATAGTTACCACCTCCAAGGTCAATACAATTAAATCCAATTGTGTATGTCATTGAAGAACAATAATTTAACACAAAGGACTCAAGCGATGTCATCAATATTATCCACAACAACCATTCATATACCATTACTGCACTATCTAAACAAGCAAGTAGCTCCAATACCATTGTGCACTCACAACAAAGAAAACCCCCTCTTCACATATAATAAACCAAATATGTAAACGTGGGGATCATCAAAAGACTTTCTCTCTCAAAACAAAGTTCCAATCTGTGTATGCCAACTACCATAGGCTGGCCCTTATTTTCATTACCAAGACCTTCAGATAGGCCAACTAGGATCACTATAGGACTTCTTTTAGGTTTATAATGTAGGCAGTGGCTGGTATGATATTTAAGGTAATTTAAAGTGACTATGCCTCCTGGACACTACACTACTCTCTTGGGGCTCACTTATTCACCTCTTTTTAGTTTTCTTTTCCATTGATTGAACATTTTCAAGTTGGGTGCCTTTTTTTTAAGAATAGCACCCAACTTTTATTCTACTTTTTATTTATTCTACCCTTCTTCATACTCATCTTACACCATGCACCCCTATGATAGCCACCCTCAACTTAGGTTGTTTGCGTAGGTCAAGGTGCACAGTGTCCAAAGAGGACTAGGGCCAAACAAGTTCATTATGGTATAATTGGGAAGGTGAAAGATGTCATTAGGAAGAAATAGGCTAATTAGGCTCAAAATAATGATTAAGGGATATAATGCACATAGGGTAGGATATTTAAGCTAAAAAAGGGTTAATCGACAAAACGGCCTATGATCCTTTCCTAATCCCTATACTTTAGCCATGGTAAGACTAACCAGGCAAGTTATGGATTTAGCATACAGAGGGAATTAAGTAGTAGCTCACACACACATGGCACACAAATATATCACAGGCCACCACTTATCTAGTTAATGCAATTATTCAACAATGATCATCAAGCAACTAGAACTAATGCTACCACAAGATTCACAATGGTCACAAGTAAATATAATTCACATAGTCTTTGCAAAAAGAACATTGGAGAGGTATTTAAAAATTAATTAAAAATATGTCAACTACTTTCTATACTTTTATTTCTCCTAGTTACCATAAAATATGTTACAACAACAGACTACCCTACACCATCAAATCAAAATCAAATCAAAATTAACTAAGGGTTAGAGTATATCTGGAATGGATCAATCTCGGGTGTCACGGGTTGCCTCCCATACAACGCCTGATTTAACATTGTGGCACGAATCAGGTATCTCTATTACTTCAGAATTCATCAAGATAGATAATTGTGATAGTTTTCACTGATTCTTTTGGGCCAACATAAATCTTGACACGTTTCCCATTTACCTTGAAGGTACTGCTATCTTCATTTTCGAGTTCCAATACTCCATATGAGTGGACTTGACTAACTTTAAAACGGCCTAACCACTTAGATTTCAGCTTACCTGGGAATAATTTGAGTCTAGAATTGAATAGAAGCACCAAGTCACCTTTTTGAAATTCTCATTTTTCTATTCTCCAATCATGGTACTTTTTCCTCTTTTCTTTATAAAGATCTGCTCATTCATAGGCCCTGAGATGAAATTCATCCATCTTATTCAATTGCCCCAGTCTCAGCTCTGCTACTTCCTTCTAAGTCAGATTTATCCTTTTGAGTGGCCATAAGGCCTTGTGCTCTAGCTCTATTGGTAAGTGGAAAGCATTTCCATAGACCAACTGAAATGGTGACATTCCATTGGGTGTCTTAAAAGCAGTCCGATATGCCCACAAGGCATCATCAAGCTTTTGAGACAAATCTTCCTACCTAACATTCACCATTTTGTCTAGAATGGCTTTAATCTCACTATTTGATACATCCACTCTGTGCTATTTCACCACATATTTTTCCGAAGCTACTCAAAAATTTTTTTTGCAAAGAAACAAACCTTTTCCCTTCATTATCAGACAAGGCTACAGCTTTGACCTATTTTGAGATGTAGTCAACAACAACTAAAATATACTTCATCTCGTATGAGCTTACAAAAGGACCCATGAAATCAATGCCCCGGACATCAAATAATTCCACTTGAAGCATCTTAGTCAAGGGCATCTCATGTCTTTTATTGATTGACCCCTGCCAGACCCTGCCTCTGGCATTAGTCATATTTTAGCACAAACTTGTGTGCATCCTTGAATAATGTTGGCCAATAATAGCCACTCTGCATCACCTTTCTAGTTGTTTGGTCACCTTCGTGGTGACCACCGACTGGGGAAGCATGACATGCTTCCAATATGCACAATACATCCACTTTCGGCACACATCTCATTATAATATTGTCTGTACATTGCCAAAAAAGATATGGCTCAACCCAGAAGTAATGTGTCACATTATGCAGGAACTTATTCCTTTGATGGAAAGAAAGGTTTCTGGGATGACCTCACTTAATACATAATTTACATAATCCGCATACCAAGGAAAGTTTTCCATAGCGGCAGCCAGAATATCATCATTAGGGAATGCATCATTTATCTTCATTTTATCACTACTTTCTGGTTCACCTTCTATTCTAGACAGATGATCTATAACCTTGGTTTCACAACCTTTCATATCCTTGACCTCAAAGTCAAATTCTTGCAGCAAAAATACCCATATGATCAACCTTGGTTTAGCATCCTTCTTAGCCATCAAATACTTTAAGGCAGCATGGTCGGTGTGGACCACTACTTTGGTCCCAAGAAGATAAGCTTTGAAACTCTCAGAAGCATACACTACAGCTAGAAGTTTCTGTTCAGTGACACTGTAATTCTTTTGCACTCTATTCAGTGCTTTACTGGCATAATATATCAGATGGAACAGTTTGTCCCTATTTTGCCCCAATACAGCTCCAAGGGCAACACCGCTTGCATCACTCATGATCTCAAATGGTTTTACCCAGTCAGGTAAAATAACAATAGGGGCGTTAATTAGCTTATTTTTAAGGCATGCAAATGCCTTCAAGCACTCTTCATCGAAGGAAAATTTCACCTCCTTATCCAAAAGTTTGCTAAGTGGATTTGCAATATTTGAGAAGTCTTTTAGAAATCTCCAATAAAAGCCAGCATGTTCAAGAAAACTGCGCACTCCTTTAACTAAAATGGGAGGTGGTAGTTTCTCAAAAACTTCCACCTTTACTCGATAAAATTCTATCAACTTTTTATTAATTTTGTAGTCGAGAAGGATGCCCTCTTTGACCATAAATGATATTTTTCCCTGTTAAGTACCAAATTAAATTCAACACATCTTTACAAGGCTACATTCAGATTTTCCAAACATATCTCAAATGAATCACCCACCACAGAGAAATTACCCATGAATACCTCTATGGTGTCCTCTACCATATAAATGAAGAAAGACATCATACACCACTGAAAAATGGTGGGTGCATTACATAGCCCAATTGGCATCCTTTTAAATGCAAAGGTCCCATAAGGGCATATGAATGTCGTCTTCTCCTAATCTTAAGGACAGTTACATATTTGGTTGTATCCAGAATAACCATCTAAGAAGAAATACCACCCCCTACTAGCTAATTGATCAAGCATTTGGTCTATAAAGGGCATCGAATAGTGTTCTTTCAGAGTCCAAGAATATAGCTTATGGTATTCCATGCAAACTCTCCACCTAGTTACAGGACTGAGCGCAATCAACTAGTTCTTTGCATTAGCAAACACCGTCATATCCCCTTTTCTGGTACGCATTGAACTGGGCTCACCCACTTGCTGTTAGAAATAGGGTAAACAACTCCTGTATCCAACTACTTAATAATCTCCTTCTTAACCACCTCTTGTATTGGTGGATTAACAAGGTTCTGATGCTCTATGGTTAGAATACAATTATCCTCAAGCTGAATTTTATGCATGTAGATACCCGGGGAATGCTAATAATATCTTTAATGGTCCACCTTATAGCTCTCTTGTGCCTCTGAAGTACTAAAACAAGTGCATTCACCTATTGTTGCCCTAAATTAGTTGGAATAATAATGGGTAGCGTGTTCCCATTGCCCTAAAACATATACTATAGGTTTCCAGGCAATTCCTTCAATTCTGACACTAGAGGCTCCTCAATTGATGGCTTGGCTAGTGGTGTTGGTCGATTAGCCTGGTCAACGTCTATCTTTTTAAGAGCATAAGGATATGAACCCATTCCTGTCAAGTCACAAAAGGTCTCTTCATACTTCCCAATGCCTTCACTATCATAATTCATCCTGACCGTGGCAAAAGGTTTGATACGAAGTTGTTTAGCTATGGGAACCTCGTGTTCGTCCTTACAAACACATCAACTACTAAGAAAACACTCATTTCTTCATGCTACTTCATTAATTTTACAACATCAAATCATACCACTTCATCGTTCATCCTGAATAAGAGCTCATTCGCTCTCAAATCAATCAACACACTTTTTGTTGTGAGGAAAGGTTGACCCAATATTATGGGCACCTCAAAGTCCACCTCGCAATCCAGAATGAAAAAGTCTGTAGGGAATATTAAGTTGGATACCTTTACCAACACATCATACAGAATACCAACGGTCACTTTATTGACCTATCCACCATCACAAGTATCATTTTAGTGGGTGTGGGATTTCCTAAAACCAATTTTATATAAATAGACAGTGGCATAAAATTAATACTTGCTCCCAGATCACATAGTGCTTTGGTGAATTCCATTGTCCCAGTTGTGCAGGGAATAGTGACTGTACCTACGTCTGGCTTCTTCTATACTAAGGTACTTGTAGAAATAGCACTACAAAGGTGGAGATCTGTGTCCACTTCACACTCACCGCTTGTTTCTTAGTCATAAGGCCCTTCATGAATTTTGCATATCCTGTTATTTGCTCAAGTGCTTCAACCAGGGGTACATTAATTGACAATTACTTGAGCATGTCCATGAATTTGCTAAATTTAGCATCATCAGCCTTTTTCTTCAATCGTTGAGGAAAGAGAGGTGGTGTGCTAGGGATAGATTTTAACACTATTTCCTCTTTTTTCTCCTTTTCCTTTTCTGAAGCATCAATAAATCTATCCAGATTCTCAGTGTCCACTGGTTTTCTTTCTTTAGATTCATCAACTACAATCTCACCATCCGTAGATTTTCCCATAGAAGGGCCAGGCAAGATCTTACTACTCCTAGTGGTAATCACCATACATGATCCATCATTCTATGGATTCTTAACCAAATTACTAGGTAACGTACTACTTTTTCTTTGGTTCAGTGTTGCAAAAATTTGGCTCATCTACTGCTCTAACTGCATGATAGAAGTGGAGTATGAACTAACCAACTAACTCAGGGTAGAGAATTCACTCTTCATAGTGGTTACTCCTGTGCTGGTAGCCTCAAATCCCTTCAAAAAGGTTTCATCATGTCCTTCATGGACATCTTGCCAGATCTAGTTGGTGCAACATCCTAACTTCCAGGAGGAACATACAAACCACTCCTATCATTATTGCTTCTCTAATTTACTTGCTTCCTAACTTTATAATCTGGTTTGTCATAAAAGTTCTGCCCTTGATTCCCTTGGCTATCACCTCGGAAATCCCACTATTTATTGATATAATTTTCTTTCTCATCTACATCAATTACAATAGTGCACTGAGATTCCACAACCTTAACCTTCTCAGCCTTGCCTGAAAGCATGTGCTTGGTCAGCAAGTCCATCTGAGTCTTTAAGTGGGCCTTGTCTTGGTCTCGCTTCTCATCTCTTTAGTATTGCTCCACATTCATACCACTAGAAACAGTCAGGCTAGCTACCACAGAATCCCTGGTATGCCAAGCCCGACTCTATTTGGTCATTCTATTCAGTATGTCTGAAGCATCTTGAAAAGAAAGGTCAATTAACAAACCACTTACAACATTATCTACAACTGGCTTTGTCATAGAGTTAAAAGTTCTATACAAATTCTCTATCAATTTCATATCCGTCATGTTGTGGGTCGGACATTGTGCCATCTTTTTCTTTAATCTCTCCCAAGTTTCATGCAATGCTTCAATCGGGAGCTGCCTGAAGTTACTGATTTCGTCCGTCAACTGTAACGTCCTAGAGGGTGGAAAGAACCTTTCTAGGAACGCCTCTTTTAACTGACTAGTTTTCTATAGAATTAGGCTCCAGCTCATTTCACTACATTGTTGCATCCCCAGATAGAGACAATGGAAACAATCTCAACCAGATAATATTTTTGATGACTCCCAGATTATCAAAAGATTTGCAAATGGTGATAAATTTCACTGGGAAGGCCTCCAAACAACCCTTTCAGATTTAGGAGTTGGATCATGGTACTTGCTATGCTGAATTTTGCACTATATGACAACGGTGGAGAAATGATAGCACCCGTTGCACCTGCTCCATCGATTCATTCATCATCATCATCAACATCATAATGGACAGGCTATTGACCATACCTTCCTCTGATTGGACAATTTCTATTGAAATTTTGCTGCACTGGTGCAGTAATTTGCTCATCTCGCCTTAGGTTTTGGGGATTCAGAAATTTCTCATCACCTAAGTCTTCATCATTAAGGTTTCGAGTGATATACTTATTGACCCTGGTTTTGTACATTCACCTCATCCCTGGCCAAGGCTGCCAGTTTGTCAGCCTCTTGCTGTTCTGCCATTCTCTCGATCAGCTGAGGTTCCAGATTAATTGGTAATAACAGTCCTCTAGAACTTCTTAAGTTTGGCATAAATTGTAATAAACAAAAACAATAAATAAAATTAAATCTAGGAAATCTAACTAATAGCTAATTAGCGCACATAACTTTTTGTTCACAACCATAGTCCCCAATAATGACGCCATTTTTGATAACACTTAAACTACACTCTTGAATGGGTGTAATTGATCATTGTTAATATAAAACCCAACTAGGTTGGGACAAAATCCCATAGGGAATATGGTGTTAACTCAAGTCATTTGCAATTTAATTCACAGATAGTTTAACATTTCTTGAAATGCGGGTTTAAGTTTCACAAATGATTGTTTGTCACTTTAACTATGATGTTTGTAACCAAGATTTTAAGAAATAACCAGAATTATGTTCACTAGGGCTTACGGTACATGACAGATGCTAGAGGTAACTCCAGATTCTTATGGTGGTTAGTAATAAGCTATCTTTATCGATGATATGCTCAAATGTCTCTCGACCTATTTAAGTGTCTAATTTCCTAATCCTCTCGGACTTAGGGAATTTCTGTTCACTTTTCAGATTTTGCCTCAGGTTAACCAACCTTGTTACAATGTAGATTATTAAATGAAGTATTTTTGAGTCCCTATTGATAATTCATTTCCTACTGTATATGATTTCTTTCTCAAGAAAATCAAAGTAGGTGTGTCTGCTGTTTGCAACCAACAGACATTAATTTAAATCTTAGAAGTTTCAAGAAATCCTAACACCTATTAAATTTTAGTGTTTAGCACATCATCATGAACTAACCCTAGATCCCATAATTTAGTTTAATATAGTTTATCTACTCATAATGCATGGAACAAGTACATGAATTAAATTCATAAGTGAGAAGATTAACTTACAATGATGATGAAAATCAAGATGTATAACTTGAATTAAGCCATGGTACAAAACTCCTAAAATATTTTAACTAGAGAGAGAGAAATATTGTATGTTTTTCGAATAAAGATGAGTCAAAAATTATAATTATTCCTGAAAACACTAAAACAAGGCTTTAAATAGTTTAAGCTAATTAAGAAAATAAAATCAAAGTTATAGTTTTTCCTCGAAATAGATGACGACGTCCATGACAGCTTATCATGAGTATGATGACTTATCACGGATGTGGTGAGATCTTCTACAGTTTTGACTTTTGCTTCTAAGGCTGATAATGATGATGACACCTTATCACCAGCGTGATGACGTGTCATAGATGCCGTTACAAAACTATCTTCAAATTCCATCTTCTGTTTAAGGATGATGACGCTCCTGACGCCTTATTATGAAGTGTCGTCACAACTTCAACTCATGCCAAATCTCTGGTTAAGTCTGACGACAACTGTGATAGCCTATCCCAGGACTAACGACTTATCACCGATGTCGTCAACCACACTTCTCTTAAGATTCCTCTAAATTTCAACTTCTTTACTTCTATTCTTGTTGGTTCTCTGTCCCATCAGCTTAAACTATAAAATCAGACATAAACAAATCAAAAAATGACAAAAGTTACTTAAGACATCATAATTATTCTTGGTTAAAGGTGTTAACTGTGTTAGAAATTGTTTACACAGTGAATTTATCACTCATATTCATTCTAAATTGGTGCACATTACTACAATTTGAAGGTATGAGTATGATAAGTTATCTACATGAATACACTAAATTCCATATTTTTTAGGTACACAGGTGATGAGACAAAAGGATGTGGATTTGAGATGGAAAGGAATAAAAAAACAGTATAAAAATGCACATCTAATGGACCCTTTACAAAACAAGGCACAAATACAGTGATCGTGGCTAGTCAAGATGGGTAAACCTCCACGATCACATTGATCTGACCATAGTTGTGGTATTCACGATCACAATAATATGGGAATAGGCCCAGGGGTAGTTTTGTAATTTTCAAGTACCAACCCAAAATCCCTTAAAAGCCTTAAACCCTTTCCCATTTTAGGATTGTAGACTTTTGGAGATAAATTAAACTTAAAGTTACAAACCCTTATTTGGGAAAAAATTGTATTTGAATTTCTTTCTTTGATTTTGGGGAAATTGAAGGATGGATGCTTCGAATGAACCATACGGTATATCTCATTCTCCTTACTTCATTAGTATCTAAATCTCTTTGTCTTTGGAATTTGTGGAACTAAGGTGCAATTGTGTATGGGTTGAGATCTATTTGTGTACATCCTACTTTGTTGATGATGGGTTTCACTATTGCTTAGTTTAATTTATTGGGATTTGTAGGTGAAAACCCTAAATGCTCAAAATGGGTTCATAGGTGTAAAACCCCAAACTCTTGAAAGCTCACATCATCTTTTAAATAGGGGTATGGGTGAACTTTTGAAACCCATGGTATTCTTGAAAGAGGGCTACGAGGGACAAAGAAATACTGGACAATAATGGATGTAGTTTTCTATCTTAGAAAAAATGGTGAATAGAGAGTTGGCAATGTTTTAGGCATCTTCCTAGAAATAAGAATGCCTAATTGAGGTGTTGCGTGGATTTAATTGACACACTCATTAGGTACTTAAAGGGTTCATTGAGTTATATCCTTGAGGCATTGTTGAAAAACTATCCTCAAGGACATTAAATCTACCCTACCAGATCATTAACAATTAGATTTTACACTAAATATTCATGTTTCCATGCATAACTTCCCCTTAGGTAGGCATAATTCCAAGATCCTTTTGATATTGATTTTACAAACATAAGTGTTGCCTTAGTATCTTGATTCTATTATACCTTGATCAAACTTTGTTTCAAACCAACCCCCAATTTTAAATCATGTACTTTACCTTATTTCCGCTGCGGGTATCTTTATAAAAATTGTTAACACCCATAGGACTAGAAATATAATTTTGTCCCTCATGGATTGAACCTCAACTTATGTTGAGCTATTGACAACGATTGTCCTCTTCCAATTTAAAAGGTATAGGTGAGCGTTATCAAAAATGTATCTATTATCCTAATGATAAGCCATTAATTAGGCTATTGGCAAGTTATTGTCTTTGCTTGATAGTACATCTTGATTATATTAGATGTTATGTTTAATGACTATATTGGCCAATATGTTGGATTATGCTAAAGAGCATATTTATTGATTATATTATTTACTATGCTAGTGATTATGCCAAAAATCATACTTTTTTATTATGTTAGTACTAATGATATTGGTAATGCTAGAATTCTCCATTTTGATTGATAATTAATCGGGTTAACATATCATGCTCAAGGTTATGGTGTTAAATACTCTAATGATTATACTATCGGTTATATTGATGATGATACTGGTTAATTATACCCATATGAAATTCGGAGAATGGCTATGATATTGATAATTTTGATGATGAGATTACGATACTATATGTTTGGCAAGGCCGGAGGATAATTATAATGATATATGTATGACAAGGATGAAGGATGATTATGATGATATATATATATATATATATGCTCGGCAAGACTAGAAGATGATTGTGATGATATTATGAAGATATTGTTGAATATGCAGACCGGTTCGAGGTTGGCTATACGTAGTATACTATGATGATATATTATTTATGATATGATGACATTGGGGGTGAGATTGACAAACTAGCTAAATTAAAAATTAAGAAATAGTTATAATTTAGTATGATATGAACAGACTCTAGAAATATAATGACTAGTCGCTAAATATTGGCTAGTTGCTAAATATTGATTAGTTGATAAATATTGATTAGTTGAAAAATATTGGCTTATTGGAAAATATTGGTTAATTGAAAATTAATGACTAGTTGATAAGCGATGATTAGCCGTTATATAAAGATTATCTAATAACTAATGGTTATTTTAAATAGGAATGGTTTATTGATACATATGTATTAAATGCTATAGGATAAGTAGTGATAAGAGTTGACCTATTTGGCAAATGATGAATAAGGACAACTGATTATTATATTGTAGTAGGACTTGGATGAATTTCAATTGTATTATGAGAGTTGGTTAATGATTGTGGTGGGTTAATCTCTCATGTTTTTACCTTCCAGGCTTATGGGGGATTGCGATGCGTTATTTACTCTTCTACACTAATAGGCATATGTTTGTTAATTATGTAGTTATGATTACATATGTAGACGCTCTATGTTATGTTATAATGTTATTATGATTATTTATTTATTCTTGTATAGCGATATTCAAGATATTTTAGGTTTGTTTCCTTACATTTACTTAGTTATGTTATCTTACATATATCATTATTATATAATCGTTAAGCTAAGTTGGCCGATGATACCCACTGAGTACTCATTATTTATGTAATCATACTACACTTCTGTACCTTTTTGTTGCCGATCCGAGTACTAGTTACCACTGTTGATTCATGTTCCTGCAGTGTTGATATCCAGCATTAGGGTGATCTCTTGAACTTCAAGCCACCCATTTTACTCTATCTTTCCATATTCAGTCTTTTGTTTCGAGGTAGATGTTTGGTCTATTATAGATACTTGGGTTATGTTATTATACTAGATGCTCTTGTACTAGCTCTACCAAGTCGTGGAATGGTAATTATGTAGTGACTACCCTTAACCTATTTATATTTTCCTGTTTGTTTATTGTGTTGGACTATCTATTAGGCCCTTTTGGGGAATTTCCACCAAATGAACCTATTATGTTTAACACTGGGTTATGGTTTGGCATATTTACTGGTGGGATACAGTAGGTTCCATCATGACTCGTAAATTAGGTGATGGCATAGGGGGTATGCTGGGTATGCTGAAGGTAACGGTCTT
Source organism: Capsicum annuum (assembly GCF_002878395.1). Taxonomy (NCBI): domain Eukaryota; kingdom Viridiplantae; phylum Streptophyta; class Magnoliopsida; order Solanales; family Solanaceae; genus Capsicum; species Capsicum annuum. The sequence continues at coordinate 48,415,011 of NC_061114.1, forward strand.
GGCAAAAACATCCAAGCCTAAATGATAGAGGGACAACCAGTCTAAGCCTAGAATCATATCAAAATCCACCATGTCTAATATAATAAGATTAGCACTAATTCGACCATGTTTTTGGACTATCTTATGTATGTTAGTCTTTTATTACATCTATTACTCTTTTATTACATCTATTCCGCATTCTTCCATTTATTATTTTGGTAGCCCATTATTATTAGTATCAAAATACCAGATTGGATTTCCTACTATTGGGTTATAGGAGGCGCCATCATGACTACAGAAATTTGGTCGTGAAAATTGGCATCAGAGCCTAGGTTCACTGATGTATTCGTACTTGAAATGAATATCTAGTAGAGTCCTATAGATCATTGCCGAGATGTTTATAACCTACCTTGACTCCCTCTTATTTATCCCAATTTCTATAAGCCTCAATTATATTCTTTGACTCTACTCTATTCCAAAAGGACGATACGAGGTTGTCAATAGATGTGGACAAGACTTTAGCACTTGTTTAATAAAGAATGGGAAATTCAAATTCATAGCATGAGGAATTTAACATCTTTCATTGATTCATGCACGGGCTAACTTGAATTAAAAACATCATGAAAACATGAAAATCAATCTTTCTCGAACATACAAAATACCATAGTAATGAAAGATTCATTCTTTAAATAAAAGAAAGGAGTTTTTTTGGCCACATGGGTGAAGGAGAACCCATGGATGAACTCCCACATACCTTAAAAGGTTTAATATTCATGGGAAAACTCAATCTTGGATTAGGGAACTTGAGTTCTTGCTTTTCTTGAAGAAAAATTGATGAAGTTCTTGGTGTTCTTCAGGAGGCTTGGGTTTTTCTTTGAGAGAAAAGATGAATAATTAATTGAGTGTATATTGTTTTTAGGGGCTGAAAATAAGTGTTAAGGGTGAATTTAGGTGAAGGGAAGTGATCAAAGTTCTCCTAGACCCTTTAGAAACTGAATTAGCGTGTAAACCAATTCTGTAATGCCTAGGCTGACGCATCACGTTGCTATCATGTTGGCTTACTGCCTCACACAAAAAATGCCATAACTTTTCATTCGGGTATCAAATTTAGCCAAAATTATTATTTTTGAAATGATAACTCAATTATCTATAATTTGGTAGGTCTTGATCTGTAAAATACTATGTATATAAAAAGTTATACATGTTTAAAGAAGACCCTTGTCGAATCGGATATCAAACTTTGGATGAATCAAAAGCTCTAAGGTTAACTTTATTCTAATTGATTCTTACGAACATTTTTTACCTCAAAAGCAAACCAAACATGAGAATAAAGATCATGAAACTTATATTAAAATGGGAATCATTTAGATTATTTTTTATACATGTAGAAACGACAGTTCGAAGACTAGCCCAGAAATGCATGGTATTACATTATCTCCCCCTTGGGACCATTCGTCCTCGAATGAGTCGGGTTAGACTAGGACTGCTGTACGAAGGCAACTCAGATCATATTCTAAACATGACTGACTTGGAAAATGATTGCATAACTGATTCTGAAATATGATACATGAACTGAATATCTTGAACTGAACTGATTTCTTGAATACATGTAATATCTTGAGACTAATTGTAAGGCTGGATAGAAATAAGAGAGTCTACTGATGAGTAACTATTACTTCAAGGTGGATCCAATTTCGTGATGAAAAATTAAAGATTTAAGACATTAATACTTGGGGTATTAAAATATATCTCCCCCTTTGAATACTTTATCATCCTAATGATACTGACTTGGCTGAAATACTAACGAAAACCTGAGAAGATGCACGGGAAACTTATGAACCAAATCATGAAAGAATATCTAGGATCTGAAACTGATGCATATGCATAAACTGATTGAATTTGAAATTTCCATAAATGTGAATTACCTCATTACTAGGAAAAATGGAAAATAATTGGAACGTATCTTTCTGACTGCTAGACTGGATTGCTGGCTATACAGACTGAATTATACTGAAATCTTACACTCAACTATATAATCCACTTGTACACCAATATGACATTCAATCCTATCTTAATTATCACGTATGAAATTTTAGGAAAATAGCCACAGAAGCATCTTTCTAATTTTCCTATTAACCTCTATCCTTAAAAAATTCATACACTAGCCCAAAAAAGAACATATAGAATTTAAACATATAAGGAGAGGTCACTGAAAGTTTAGAATATGAGGACCTGAAACATGAAAGAATAACTTTGACACTCAAATGAGGCCTGAGGAATAAAGTATCAACGATGAAAATTCATCAGAGAGGTCTGAACTGAGGACATACATGACATATATTGAATTTCACCGATCATTAAAGGTGTATCATAAGCACCTAGAACTTAAAATACCATAAGGCATGGGTACATGAGTAATGAGCTGCATGACCTGAGTTTGGTGTTCCCAATTTCATGGAATATGATTCGTACTGCTGAGTGAACTAGAACTCCTCATACTAGAAATTGAAAGTGTACATAGTTTTCTATTAAGTGCATGAATATGAGATATGATGAGGGAGCCGACATGTTAGGCATGAGTAGTATCATGATGACTAAAATCTTTGTACTAAGATAAGAATAGGTTGAGAATAATCTTCACTTACTGTATTTTTATACACTCTTGCACTACTACTAGAATTTGAGAGCCTAACTTGTTACTTTTTGTGTCATTACCCCCTTAGATTTAAGACATCATCTTAAGTCTGTGACCACTTTACTAAATGCGAAACTAAACTGCAATCACTGTACTCTAGAATCTGGGGAATAATAATACATATAAATGATAAACTCATCCACACCATCATACCAAATCTAGAATCAATAAACTTAATTTCTTGTATACACTGTTTAAGCCTACTGAATCACCATTCATACAACTAGACGCATGAATATATAATCTACTCAATTTGGAGCACACTATACTAATTTTATTACTGCTAAACTTCTGGGTTCATACTTCTAACTCTAAATCAAATATTAAAAATGGAATTCTGAGAAGGAAATCTAAAAGCACATCTGACTTTGACTTAATGCATGATTTTCCTAAACATGTATAAGATATTTTAAACCTTAGGAAATAAGGGTACTAATGGGTTACTTTCTAAGATAATATGCAAGCTCATCACTGTCTGTGGGGACTGGCTGAGGAAACACTGTCTGTAAGTACTTACGTTTTACTATTTCAATTGCCTCAAAACTAAGACAGAGTTATCATAAATAGAGAAAGATGAGGATCTCCATAAAATTTCCTAGATAATGCTTTTACTGCATGATCTAAGACTTGAAAGAAGGGAAACATTATCTAAATGCCTTGTAGCTTCTCAAAGAAAAGTACAGACGTCTCCGTATCATTCTTAAATACTCTACTAGACATGGCTTCATAGACACCCTAGGACACTTGAACTCTATGCTCTGATACCAAGTTTGTAATGACCTAAGACTATCCTCTAGTCATCACATAGTGATTAGAACGACACGTGATCTCAAGATAACCCATCAACTAGCATACCATTAAGCAATTGAATTGTAATATAATGAATAGTTGTTCTGCTCTGCAAAAACATAATCATACTGAAAATCTAAAATAGATAAAATACTGATAAAGATTTACAATCTGATAAATCTAAAGGATGAAACTGAAATTACATGACTGATAAAGATATATAATCTGATAAATCCACAGGATGAAACTAAAATTACATGACTGACTCTGACTAACATCTATGAAGCCTCTACTGTACTGACAATAGATAGCTTGGACATACCTCTAACTACCACTAATAAATACACATGAAAATGAATGAACTGTACATGAACTAAAACTGTCTGTAGTTCCCAAAGCAGGAGAACTCATCACCTGCTGGCTAGAATCTGCAACTGTCTGATCATGATGCGTAGGATATAATGAATACCTATATAATTAGATAATGTAGCACATAGACATATGGATTACTACTTCTGGAATGTACTAAGTATGTAGGGGTGAATTCAATAAGTAAAATTGATTTCATACGTAATCATAAAACATGCATGCTATGTATAAATAGACTCACCAATAGGCTGGAGTAAAAAAAAGCTGAAATATCTTAAAGCACGAGTGACAAACATTCTCAGATAAGCTGGTGAATCTCTACAATTAGTTTCTATAAACTTCTTTTGATAATATAAGTATAAATGAAGCTGGAATATGATAAAACATGGATGTTGTATGAATACTAGGTCTGACACAATGTGATAAAGACTGACATAAACTAGACTGACATAAACTAAGTATCAAATATATAATCAGACTGAGCACGAATGGATAAACATACTAACTTATCCGATTAGCTGATTGTCTTATAGCTGAATACTAGGTATGTAAGACTAATTGAGTAACATGAGATAGTGGAGCATCAATTCATGAAAACTATATTTTTTGAGAATGCAAGACCAAGTGTATAACATGATTCTAAAATAGTCTATAAAATTTGGTACTAAAATACTGACAACTGAATAACTGATAATTGTAAGCTATGGTCAAGCAAACTTGAAATTGAATTTATTTACTGATCTAATTACTCGACTGAGACTATGACTGAGACTGTAACTAAGATGTTAATTAAGACTATAACTGAGACTAAATACTAAGTTCTGATAACTGAGTAACTGATAACTGCGATTACTGATAACTGAGTTACTGATTACTGGGTGACTATTTTTTATAGTGTTGATTCTGTAGAACTGAACTATGTTCTATACTGAGACAGAAACATAAATTATGGAAAGTAATCATTTAACGAACATGCCCCTCAATACCTATAACCCAAGTTGGAAGGGTATCAGTACTGTGCCATTGGTAAAGATAAGCTAAAGAGTAACTCTCAATCTGGCAGGTGCTCAGAGTGAGAATTATGGTACCGTCAATAGGGCAGGTAAAATAGCTTATCAACCCTCAATCTGTAAGGTTGATGTCTCAACCTATGCTGGCTAAGTAGTTCTAGAACACAAGGACTGCTTCTAAGGATTACAACCTCTACTGGTAGGTGAGTCCCCATCCTTGGGTTCACTCAATGTTGAATCCTACTTCTCACTGAATAGACACTGTACTAATTTATAAAATATACTAGGGTAGAATGAACTATGACTAATCGTGTTCACTGACTGAACTGGACAGAGTTCACTGAGTTTTGGGGTCTGACTGAATACATGGAGTTCTGTACTGACTGAATCTTTTGATCATGACATTTATGAGACTATCCTGTAACTACTGTAGCTCTAGGCAAACAACTAGATTTTTAGGTATTGAATACCCCAGGACACGATAACATGAAAAGCAAAGCATAGCATGATCCTAAAAATCATAGCGATAGTTAATTGTTTACAATTTATTCATTGAGATATTTTATCAAACACTTAGAGGTTATGGACTTGTACATGAATGAGAACACACGATAACATGCCATGATTACCTTATTCAATCTACATGGACATTCTATCAAGAACATGGAGATTAATACTTAATATGGGTCAATTCGCTAAACACATGGGGATCATGAACTTAGACTTGGGAATATCTTAAACATGGAAGTATAGCATGATTACATAACTAAGATCATTAATGGGGGAATTCATATGTAATTCGCTTGAAATAGGACTGAATGTTTCATCGAAACATGTAAAGTTCATAGCTTGAAAGCAAGAATGTCTTAAACATGAGGTAATAATAGAGGTACATGGAAAAGTTCATAGATTGGGGATTCATCTTGAAATTGACATAACATGATATAGGAATTTCATCAAACATGTGGAAGGCATGAATTTAAAAAAAGAGAATATCGCTAAACATCATGAATTTAGGATCTATCATGGAATTTATATGAATAAAGCATGGGAAATTTAAATTCATCGTATGAGGAATTTAACATCTTTCATGGAATCATACATGGGCTAAATTGAATTAAAAACATCATGAAAACATGAAAATCTTTCTTGAACATAAAAAATACCATAGTAATGGACGATTCATTCTTTAATTAAAAGAAAAGAGTTTTTTCGGCTCAATGGGTAAAAGATGACCCATGGATGAAATCACACATACCTTAAAATCTTTAATCTTGAAGAAGGAAATACAATCTTGAAAGCGTTCTTCAATTAGGCAACTTGAGTTCTTGCTTTTCTTGAAGAAAAATTGATGAATTTCCTTGTTTTCTTGATGAGGATAGGGTTTTATTTGAGAGAAAAGATGAATAATTGAGTGTATATTGCTTTTGGGAAATAAATTAAGTGTTATGGGCAGATTTGTGTGAGGGGAATTGACCAAAGTTCTGCTAGACCCTTTAGAAATGAATAAGCATGTGAAATAGTTTCATAATGCACTGGCTAACATATCGTGTCGGTATTGCATCAGCTTACTACCTCACATAGAAAATGCCATTACTTTTCGCTCGGGTATCAGATTTAGGGAAAATTGGTATTCTTGGAAAGGTAATTAAATTATCCACAATTTGGTGGGTCATGAGCTGTAAAATTATATGTATATAAGAAGTTATACACGTTTAAATTCTACCCTTGTAGAATCAAATACCAAACTTTGGTCGAATCAAAGGCTCTAAGGTCCACTTTGTTCTAATTGATTTTTATGAACATTTTTCACCTCAAAAGCAAACCAAATAAGATAATAAAGATCATGATAGTTAGAATCACTTGGGAATCATTTAGATTATAGTTTATACTCGTAGGAACGAAGGTTTAAAGACTAGCCCAAAATTCTGAGTATTAGACACCCCTACCATTCTTCCATATAGCGTTCTAATCATAAGCAACAATACTTCCGCCTATAGGATTCCAACTCCATATACTCCTCTTCAGTAACATACATAATCTAGTAATCTTTCTCACCTCATCAATAAGAAGTTGAGGATCCTTATCTACCTTTGACCAATGGAACTCAGGTAGATTCATCCGTATAAAGTTCTAAATTTGGGTTGCTGCTAGGTTACCATTTTGTTAAAGTGGGATAGCTGCCTATTTGTTTCACTCAAAATTAGCATTAACATCTTGGGCGAATGCTTGAAAAGCAACTAGTAATTTTGTATGAGATATATTTTTATTCAAAGGGACTGCATATAGGGGTGGTTGAGCACCATTTTTGCATACGTCAAATTGGCTAGGAGGAATATTCTATCATGTAAAAGCATAAGTTAAGGCTTATGGAGACAACTATAAGCATGATAGATCATGAAGGAAATTATTACTCCTAAATCATTCCACAGCCTCTTGCTCATAAATGTGGGGCTCTTAATATTTATGATCAAGACTCTACATAACGCAACTAGTATGACTCCTTTGGAATCTTTAAACCTTAGGCGCTGATACCGATTTTGTAAAGCATCAGAAGTATACCCTGGAGTCACACGATGCTCAAGATTACAAATAGCCTTGAACTAACCCATGATATCTTTTCAACTTAGAATTCAGGTAAAAATGGTAAACTAACATATATAAGGACTGAACGTAATCAATTTCAAATCTTAATGTAAATCTTTAACTTTGGAAAACCATAAAAACTGATTTGAACTTAAAATATACACAGTCTAATAAAAACCTACTACCAAATATACAGTCATTAGGATAGAACCCAACCGACTCAAACTTAAATAAAAATCAATGATCTAGAATAACTTTAAGTAATAGACATGATTCTGATAAACTAGGTCCTGAGACTATGAGGACTCAATAAATTTTGAGAAGCAGGTGATGATGCCCATAGTCAATTGTCCAACTGTAAATGATCATCAAAACCAACATTATTGTACAATACAACACATAGACATAGATACTTAGTACTTATTTAATTTACTGAGTATGTGGGTGTGAATGCATATACAAAACATAAACTAGATATATATACACACTTTCAATTAATACAGGTTAAGTGTAGATGACTCATCCCTCGACTAGAGTATAAATAAGGACTACAATATCATAAATCATGGATAATGAAGTATATGAAGAAGCTTCATGAGCCATGACACTTAGTGTCTGAAATCCTTACTTTTATTATTTCTTATGGGATATTCTTATAACAAACATTAACCATCTGATCAACCATGGAGTCCAATATCTTACCCATGTTGGAGAAAGTTGTTCTACCCTTACCATTAGAATAGAACCTTAACATAAGTAATCACTATATTTCATCCATATTGGGAATAATCATAACATGCGGTGGCTCATATTTTAAGGAATTTAGGATAGGATCATTCATATTCCCTTCTTGATGCTAAATACTACCCCAAGAATACATCCATATACTCATACTAAATAAATCCAACTTAAAATAGCATTATGGTTTATATTGAAAACCAGTTACGCTTCTCTTTACGTAAAATCATAATCAAGATGAAGAAGTTGTGGATTTCATGTCTTATATTTAGATCAAATGATCAATCTATCTTGAAACAAGCTATAATACATATGAATGGAAATTTAAAAGAGCTTAAACTTTATTATGAACTTAATGTTTTTTTTGCTCTCGAAACTGTTACTTTCTTTAAAAACACTTTTGATAAAGAATCAAGTGCAATACCCATATAGAAATATTTCATAAGAATCAAAATAAACAAAATTAAATTCAAATCACAATCATTCTTGAGGTTCAAAACATGAAAAGATGTAACCTTTAACCATCTTTATCCTTAAAATCACAAGATAATGATGTACTTCAATTTATAAGAATTTGAGAGGATGAACCCTAATATAAAAAATGTAAATTAAATCTTAAAATAATGTTTTTTAGGAACAAGGATGGAAGATTAACCCTTTTCATAAACCCTACATACCTAGAATTGCTTGACTTTTGAAGAAAACATAAATTTTGAAACTTAAGAGATGAATTGGTGAGAAAACCTAATCTTGTTATTTTTAAATATGGGAGAAGATAAGATGTCTTTCATTGACTAACGGTTAGAGTAAAATAATTTCTATTTATGGTTATAGGTCATGGGTTTGAAGTTATATATGGGAAAACGACAAAAATGCCCCTTAACTGAACTTTACAAAAATTGATCGTCAGCCATCACGAGTCAACCACAAAACTCATATAGAGAGGGTAGGAGTTGGACTAGTAACTCATAAGCATGGCAGTAGGAAGATAAAATACACTGGTCCAAATACGAGTGGTAACTTATGACTCATTACATGTCTATACGACTAAAAAATAACAACTCATATCTTGGACCAAAAATTAGGAAACCTAAACTGTTGAACTCACGGCATCAGTTCATATAACTCATACCATGCCATGATGACTTTAAGGTTCAACTTGTATCTACAACAAACTTTATCTACTCCACACTGCCAGAGGTATGACTTACAATATACAACACATATGTTATATGTGGCTATCAAGGAAATGAGTCTTATGTAACATAATGGCTTTCAGAAATGGGGTATTATAACATAGATGGATTGAGTTACTTACGGATTATGATATAGGTATCCTTTATCATCTGGGAAAGGTGAATAATATAGTAGATGCCTTAAGTCGGCAATGAGTATGTACATTTTGCCTTATATTTGGTTTCTAAAAGGTTGTTGTCATGGGATATTTATTCATTAGAAAACATGATAGTTCACCTAGATATTTCAAATGTTAGGAGGATTCTTTCTAATTTTGAGGAGAGGTCATCACTTTTTGAGCATATTCAAGATCATCGCTTTGAGGATAATAAGCTTTTCTTCCTCTTTGATCAGGTGTTGAGAGGTGAGACTGAGAGGATCACCCAAAATTTTAAGGGAATTTTGAGATTTTATAGTCATATTTTTGTTGTGAGGATTGATGTAAAACTCCGTAGTTCTACCAAGCTTAAAATCATCCTAAAAATGTTAAGGACTTTCTTTAAAATATGTATCCACTTTTATAAACAAAGAAATTTCAAGATTTTTACATTTCATTGCGTTGGAAATTGAATACGCTTTTCATCGATATAAATTTTTCCCAAATCCAACACTAGGGCAAAGAGTTAGAGCCTTTTTAGTGAGACAATGAATCACTTCAGCCATCAACACCGGCGGAGCATTCCAAAATGGTAATCGTCAAAATCCAGTGAGCCTCAATGATTATGGTACGTCATTCCATGGCTTAAATCCACAATTGTCAATTTCCATTGTATCAGCATAAAACCACCACATCATGGTAAAATTCTAGGTCTCATCCAGTATTGTAATGTGATTCACCGCATCACGCCGTCAGCCCAGTTCCCAGTTAGCAATTTCTAGTGGCATTACGCGATAGCGCCGAATTGCATTGGGTGCCCAAATTGGGTTTTTAGTAATAAAAATAAAAACCTTCTAAGGGTAATTGGGTCTTTTTCCATGACCTAGATCAGCCTTTAACCAAGAAATTATACCCTAAATACCCTATTACATCACTTTTCCTCACTTTCTCTCAGTAATAACATCCTTCTCTCAAAAGAGCAAGAACCCTTGCTCTCAAATTCAAGGGCCAAATCACAAGAACTCTTCATCAATCCTTGAAAATTCATTTACTTAGGTATGCATAGTGTTTATTTATGGATTTCTTTCATCCATGAAGACCAAGAATCAAGTTTTAAATCATGAATTATAAATATTATATTATGTGTTGATTATGTTTATGTGATTATTATAGTATGGTCCCCAGGTTGGAATCTTAATGTGTTTTTATGGAATTACATTAGTATATTAGTTTAAATCCATGAATTAAGTGATTTATAAGGTGTTAATTAATGATTATACCTATGCCCTAAGTGATACATGTAAGGTGGTTGATAAAATGCCTAAAGGACTAGAAATCATGTAATATAGTTCAGTTGTGACTTAATTGATGGATTCATGTTTTACCGTTATGTTCAAATTACTCCCATGCTATTGATGTGCAATGTAAAAGTTTGTTGAAATGCTCATGATTCTATAATATAAAATTATGACATTGATTATATGCATTCCTTCTATGTACATGATTATAATAACCATGTACTTCATGAAATACCCAACTTATTGTATTATGAATTGTTGATATTGGCTTTGTTTTCAAGAAGTGTCAAGTCTTATTAGTTTTATGCTATTGAGTCCTGGTGGTACTTGTACTCGACAATTTAGCTGTGTGCCTAGAGCCAGTGTCATGTTTTCATGATATCCTTAGTGAAGCCATGTTCAGTAGAATTCAACTAGTCATATGACTCAGGAAAATTTAGTAAACTCAGTAATCCTAGTAAATCTAGGAAAGCTCAGTAATTCAGTAATCTCTATAGTATTTCATTAGTCAATGAAACTCAATTAATTTAGTCAAGTTCAGTTCAGTTAATCATGTTCAATGTCTACTCAGATGGGAATAGGAGTTAGCACCGAGCGAGCCTAAGGATGGGAACTCACCTGTTATTAGAGGGTGTGATTCTATGAAGCAGTCCTTGCACTCCATAACTACGTAGCCAGCATAGGTTAAGACATCAAACATACTATTTTGAGGGTTGTTGAGGTTGATTAACCTATTATATGAGTGTTCTACTACTCTTCTTTGAGTACCTCCTATATGAGGGATCACTCAAAGCTTGTCCTTACCAATGGCGCGATATTAGCACCCTTTTAATTGGGGTTACAAATTGAAAACCAACTTAGCTATATTGCTTTATTTGGGGCATGGCGGTTAGATGATTACCTCTCACAGTTTCAGTTTTAGATTCAGTCTTTAGAATATAACTCAGTCCAGTTCTATAGAAATCAGGACTATCAGTTACAGTCACTCAACTTAGTATAGAACTTAGCTAGTTCCATTAGATTTTAGGACTATCAGACAAAGTCACCCAGTTATAAGTATATTAAGTATATGAAATTCATTTTACCAATATTCAGATTTCAGGACTATTAGATACAGTCAATCAAACAGGTTCTTCATAATCAGTACTGTCAAAAACAGTCATTCCCTTATAAGTAATACGACATTAGTTCCTCAGTACTCAATAAAATTAGTTATTCAGTATCCCAGTATTAGTACTCAGATATCAAAAAATCCATGTTATTAGAATTCATGAGTTAGTGTTATCATGATATCAATAACAGTTAAGTATTCATACATGTATTCTCGCGTTTATGTTATTTAATCAGTTATTATTGTTCATACATATTAACCATTCCATTCACCTATCTCACTTGCATACCATTACATTTAATGTACTGACAAATTTACGCTATGGTGTTTTATACCATAGGTTTGAAGTATAATCTCCCGAGCATCCTTAGTACTTCAGACGTTCAGCAGCCAGAATAGTAGTGAGTCGTCATCTTTCGACAATAGCATAATTATTTTATTACTTTATTATTCTAGTAGTTTGGAGTTAGTTGGGGACATGTCCCATTAGCTCCATAGATTTTAAATCGTTTAGAGGCTTTTAGACTACAACATGTTTCAGATAGTTTATTTTAATTTTAGGTATTGTTATACCCCATTACAGACTTTATTTTATATTTAGTATCATTTATTTTTTGAAACTTATGGCCTTACAGATTATATTCTATATATTTATAGTATATTATGTAGTGCTCAGTTACAGATATCAGTCATGGGTTAGCTTGTGGTTCCTTGGGGTTATGAGCACAGTGTAGCATTCTGAGTACCAGATTTAGGGCGTTACAATTGATGAATTGATACAGTTGATGAGTAGATATTCTATTAAGATGTATAGAGATTTGAGATAAAATAATTAATAGAGTGACATGATGAAAGATATGGAAGATTTGGTTGATATCATTAGGTAAAGGAAGAGCATCAGTGACTATAAGAATTGACTCAGATATTGCCCATTCTTAAATAGAAATGGCAGCAGATTACCATGGATTTTATTAGTGGTTTAACTCTTACTTCTCACAGTTTTGGTAGTAAATTGTTCCACATAGTTCAATTAACCAAGTCAGCACACATCTTTTATGTTTAGATGTCCTTCAGTTCTAAGAGGTTAACCCATATATACTTGAGTCAAATATTATGTTTGACTGCCATGCCCATATATATTATTTTAGATCGGGGTTCCATGTATACTTTTGTCTTTTAGAGAGTTTTTCAGGGGAGTTGGGTACTTAAGCGGATCTTAGTATAGCCTTCTATCCTTAGAACAATTGCTAGTCAAAGTGTGCTGCTATTCATGTATTTGAGGATATGCTCTGAACCTGTGTTATGGATTTTGAAGGCCAGTGGGAGGAGTACTAAGAGTTCGTAGAGTTTTCTGATAACAACAATTATCATTAAAGTTTTTAGATGGTGCTTTTTGAGGATATGTACTATAGGATATGATATTCTCCAATTACATGGTTTTAGACTTATCAGATTAGACCATGTGGGTAATGATTTTCTTCAGCTATCATTAGATAGAGTTAGGGTGATTCATGATAGTTTTAGAGTGGCTCAGAGTAGGCAGAAGGCCTATGCAGAACGTAGACTTTATGGCTTGTGATTTGGAGTTGGTGATCGAGTATTACTCTGAGTGTTTCCCATGAAGGGTGTGATTAGTTTCAGGAAGATGTCAAACTTAGTCCTATATACATTGAACCTTTGGAAATTCTTTAGACAGTTGGTGATATGGATTTTGACTTAGATTTACCTCTAAAATTTTCTTTTGTCCATCTACGTTACCATGTTTCAATATTTAAATGATACATTCCTAGTACATCTCATTTTCTTAGATAGGACTCTGTCCAGCTAGATTAGTGGTTGACAATTGTGGCGGACCCTATGCTCATTTTGCCTAGTGATGTAAGGCATTTGCACACTAGGGACATTCTTATAGTTAAGGTTTAGTAGAGGCACCAACAATTATAGAAAGCTACTTAGGAGTTCAAGAATGAAATGTGAACCTAATATCCTCACATATTGAAGGCTTCAGTATATCCAAATCCTTTAACTTTTATGGATGATATTCCCCTTAGTAGTGATATTGTAATGACCCTTTAGGTCATTTTACATTTTTTCATTTATTTTCATCGTTAATGCTTTTCTATAGTAGCCCCAAGTCCTTTATGACATACTAGAACTAACAGCTTATTGTCGAGCGGTTCATTTGGTTTTTAGAGCTAATTCTCAGTTTTGAAATCTAAGCGGCTTCGAAATGGTTGTACGGTGGAAAATTCAGTCAAACGACCTCTAATGAAAATTCTAGTTGTACCAACAACACCTAGTTTGGGTCTCCAAGGCACCCAATGTAATTTTTGTCTGTTGGTTGAAAAGTTAATAAAATAGAAGTTAGTTGTGGGACCCACTTTTATCGAAACCACTTTGGACAGAAATTTTAACTACTCCATTGAGTCTATATTTTTGAATTATATAGAGTTACATAGTTTGTTGCAAAAAATAGGATTAATCCCGAGGGATAATCGGAGATATGGAGAGTTTCAAGTATAATGTTGTATCTGGTGCATCACGATAGCGATAGTTTTTACGACGATCACAACTCCTTTGTGAAGCCCCTATTTCTGGAAATTGTTATACCTTTTTTTGATAGTGACTAATTTTATAACTGTTATATATCTTGATGGTGATAGATGGGCCGCAATAGTGATACTCCAAAATATGGTATGGGTATAGATAGACTATTTGTGCATGATTTTTCTAATTCTTCATTAATTCACTTAAAACTAAAACCTTAAATAGGGAGATATCTAGGAATTGAGGCTTGTGGATGATTTAAGAGCTTGGATAATACTTATTTTCATGATTATCTCCTTATTTGTGGTAAGATGTCACCTTTTTCATAGTAGAATTTCCATTTCTTGTTCAAAAAATTCCAAAATCTTGGAGGCTTGATTTTAGCCCCAAATTAGCTCTTATTTTATCGATTCTTGAGGCTAATGACTCCTTGAGCATTAGGGAATGTTGTGTTTGTTTCAAAGATGTTATTTTTCCATAAATCGGACACATGGGATTTTTGGGTAATTTTTGACCCAAAGAACAATAGTGCAATATAGGTGTCATTGTTCTCCTATTAGGGAGTTGAGTCTTCTTAGAAGGGAAAATATTGATATAGCTGATCTTTTGAGACTCTCTTTAGTGTCTAGGTACTCTAGCTTTTACCCTTATTAGATTGAGCAAATTCATAGTATGTTCATGATGTCAAGTTAGATTTGGGATGGGTTTTAGGTATTGGTGTAATAAATTTATATACTTGGAATTAGTTGGATCATTTAGGCTATTTTGGATATTATTTTCGACATGATTAGCGGAGTAACCATTACCTTAGGTAAAGATAACCTTGTAGGCTTATGCTTAGGTAAAAAATATTATAGTTACTAAACTAATGAGGAGATTACCCTAGTCACTTGAGTTTAGGATGAAACTTACCCAAATCGCCTTACCTTTGGTGGAATTTTCTAAGTTTATCTACATTAGATGGAATTTATATCCTATCACTAGTTGTGGTTTTTTTCTACATCTAATAATCGATCTAGATACCATACCATAGTCTGGGGTAAACATTTCTTGGTAAATGGTTTTGCAGATTTAGAAATGTCTCTTCGACCAACCATAGGCCAAGACTTGTTATAGAAAGACCCTTTTATACATTTTTGTACATCTAGGAAGACGGTTATTTTGGTGATATTTAGGCAGTTTGGTACTTGTTTGTTTTGATGGATTACACTGGAAGTAATTCTTTGTGAGAATTCCATAAATAAGTTGTTGATTAAACTTATGTTATTGACTAGGTATTGTATATGCTATTTATTTGACAATTGAGTGGGATACCAAATATACTATTCAGTAAGACCTTAATTATAATATTTACTAAGCCATAAATAATGTTTTTGATTGAGTCTATGAAGGAGCTATTAACTGTTCTAATGATTATGTTTATCGACACATTAGCTCTTATGCTATTGTTCATGCTAGAGGTCATGCTTAATGACTATATTGGCGATTAGGTTATTGATGATGCTATGAATTAACTATATATTTTTCCATGAATTATCTATTGATCAATATATTGGCAAGATATAGAATGTAAAAGGAATGAGCAAACTATTATGCAACTGATATGCCATTGATCAGGTTGTTGTAAAGATATTGCCTATGTTTGATAGTACATATTGATAATGTTGGTGATCATGTTTATTGATTATTTTGGAAAATATTTTATGGATTATGAGAAAGAGCATGCTTAGTGATTATATTAGCTATTATGCTATTGATTATGCTCAAGATCACGTTTATTTGCTATATTGGCAATCATGCAATTCATTATGTTAAAGCTCACGATTTCGATTATGATTATTGATCATGTTAATATACTATGATTATGGTTATGCTATTAAATACTCTAATGATTATGTTATCATCCATGATAATAATGATATGATTATTGGTATAAGTCTGGATATTACTTATGATATAATATATAAAAATGCCGGTACAAGTACGAATAATGATGATGATGTTGATCATTTATACCTGATAGGATTTAGGAGGATGTCTATGATATGGATGATGATATTTATTAGGATATGATTGAATATCCATACTGGTTTGAGTGTGGATATATATATATATGTACATATATATATATATATATATATATATTTACAAATAGATATATATATATGTATATGTACAACTTATACTATGATGTCATACCTTTTATGATATGCTGATATCGGGGTGTGAGATCAACAATAGTGATTCTAGCTTAGTATGGATACGAGGAAACAGTTATAATCTGGTATTATATGAATGGATTTTAGTGATATAATAATTAGCTGATAAATGATATTTTGTTGATAAATATTGTTAGTTTAGTTGATAAATGTTGGATAGAGGGTAAATAATAACTAGTTGATAAGTGATGATTAGCTGCTATATGAGAACTTGTTAATAAGTGATGTCTAGAAGATAAAGAATTATTGGTACATAAGGATTAGTTTTTACATGATGGTTAGTTTATAACTTTGGACTAATTGGCAAATTTTGAATACGAATAATCTATGGTTATAGTCTGGCATGATTTGGATGAATTCCAATTGTATTACGAGAGTTTATAAATGATGGTGGTGGGTTTTTCTATCTTTTTGTACCTTCTTTTATTTTAGGGGATTGCAATGAGTTGTTTAATTTCTTTTACTAATTGACTTATGGGAGCTAATTTTTTAGTTGTGATGGCATGTGTTGCTGTTTTGTGTTATGTTATTCTACTATTCCAGTTTCATTAATTATTGAGTTACATCGATATTAGAGTTACTTCAGGTTTATTTGTATCATGACTTAGTTATGTTATCTTGCATTTTATTATACATATATCATTATTTAGCTCAATTGGCCGATGGTGCCTACTAAGGACACGTGGTTTTAGTAATCATACTATACCTTTGTACCTTTTTTTAGTGCAAATCCATTCATTAGTTACCATCATTGATCAATGATCATGTTGTGTTGATATCCGTATGTAGGATGAGATCTTCGAGTCAGAGTGACCTATTTCCTCGTATCTTTTTATGTCTAGTCTTTTTTTTAGGACAGGTCTTATGGACTATTATAAATACTTGGGTTGTATTGTTATTACTAGATGCTCTTGTACTGACTCTATCAAGTCTTTGATGGTACTTATGTTGACTATCTTATTTATTTCAAATGTTATGCATATTTATTGGTTATGTTGTTGATTTTTATAAAAATTGAGAATATTCCACAAGTTAACCCATTGTGGTTGACTTTGGGTTACAATTTGGCTTACCTACTGGTGGGATAGAGTCGGTGCTATCATGACTCCAAAATCAAAGCGTGACAACATGTTCATATATTAATCTTGCATTTGTTTTTTATTTTTCCTATATCATGTCAAACTATATGAATTATCTCTTATTTGACATACTCATTAATTTTAAATTACTAATCGCATACTTTATTATGCACAATATTATCTCATAATATAGGTTCAAACACTTAGCAACTAGCACACACATAGTAAGACCTCCTATTGATTTAGTTGCAGTACATGGTAAGTCGTCAACATTCGAGTGCTAAAATAATTATTTCATTTTGTCTTTATCGTTCTATAATTTCAGATAGTTATAGTTATCCCACTTGTCTCAGCAACTCATCTTACTAGAAATTTTACGACTTATAGTTCTACAGTCAACTTTTGGTCTTACATTCTGTTTGTGTGGGTTAATTTTCTTTTGAATATTCATTTCAATATTTAGCTCAGCTTCCTTATAAGTGTTTTTATTAGTTGTTTTTACATTCTTATTGTTTTTCTAGGCCATATGTTAGCTTTGGGGTAACATGTGACTCTAAGCATCTTGTTATGACTTGGGGGTAGTCTTAAATAAAATACTCTTATAATCAGAACAACGGAATTAAAGTGTCCTAGGGTTTATAAAAGTTGCTTTAAAAAGAATCTTTTTCATTGGTGAGAAGAACGCCACACATACGAATAAGAGGCTATGTGGCATCTTAGGAATATTTCAATTCATTCGTGTTCATATCATGTGATATAGTGTGAACTCTATTAACATTTTCTTCTAACTTGGTCTTTGCATATTTAGAATATGCCTGATCATGCCACCAATACATTTTATATTAGTAGTGGACGTTCCTTTTCAATAGCTCAACTTATGTTGAGTTCGAATCCAATAGGAAAGAAATTAGCTTTCTAGTCCTAACGGTGCTAATAGTTGGTAAAAAGATACCTGCAACAGAAATAAAGTAAAATACATAATTTAAAATTGGGGGTTGGTTTGAATAAAGGATTTGACTAATCATACTCTAATCGACTGAACAACTAAGGAAATTTAGGGGAAGGATATTGGGATTATGTCACCCTAAGGGCATGTTATGTATGGGAACATGATGATTTAGTGCTAATTGTAGTCATCAACGATATGGTAGGCTAGGTTGAAAGTACTTAAGGCTAGTTTTTCAATAAAGCCTCAATAATATCACCCATTGGCACTTTCGAGTACCTAACGAGTCTGTCAATATAAATCACCTAATACCTTTATTGGGCATCCCTTTTCTAGGGAGATGCCAAAGACATAACTAACTTTCTACTCAACATTGTTTCTAAGATTGCGAAAAGATTGCAAACTACATCCATTATTGTCGACTATTGCTTTGTCACCAATATCCCTCTTTCAAGGATCATATGGGTTCCAAAAGTTCACCCACATCCCTCTTTCAAGAATAATGTGAGCTTTCAAGAACTTGGGTTTTAACCTACAAATAAATTTTTAGTATTTGGGGCTTTCACCCACAAACCCCAACTAATTTAAACAAGCAATAGTAAAAACTATCTTTAACAAACTAGAATCTACAAAAATATATCGTAACCTACACATAATTACATCTTAGTTAAACATAATCCCCAGACAAAGAAATTTAGCTACTCATAAAGTAAAGAAGAAGAAATGTACCATAAGGTTCATTCGAAGTATCCATCTTTCAATTTCTCTAAATTCAATGTATGAAATTCAATTACAATTGTTACCCAAATTAGGGTTTGTTAACTTCAAATTGAATTGTTCCCAAAAGTGTCAAATTCCAAAATGAGAAAGGGTTTGATGTTTTTAAGGGATTTGGGGTTAGAAATATAGAATTAAAAAGTATCACCTGGGCATATATCAGCGTTGCCGTAATGCCGACAACTATACCGCGATTATCGGCACCGTGATCGTTTATAGTTGACTGTGATATCTAAATTTGACCTAGCTCGATTCGACACAATCGCGGACCACTAATCGCGATTGCGACAACTGAGGATCTCTTCTGCTCTAGGTCTCCCAACTGTTCTTCTTTTCTCATTTTGATCCCGTTAAGCTCGATTTCACATTATTACCTTTCCATTCCCTATATACCTACAAAATAAGGAAATTAGTGCATTTAACTAACAAACTCGTCTCATTCATACCTTAGAATCATTTTAGTGTGCACGACTTCTAGATGTAAATAAGTGGCAAATTCACCACTCATCATCACCTCCAACTTCAACCTTTGTTTGTTCACAAGCAACACTACCTCATACTCAAAGAGACAATGCAAATTTAAGTCATTTTATAAAACCCAATGATCACAATGACCTCAAACTTGATTGCTACCACTAGTAGCTCTTCAATCATGGGTAAATCTAATATTACGACACCACTCGTCATGAAATACAATCTCAATGGTGCAAAGGACTATAAAGGCAAACAATGCAACAATCACTTACTCTCTAAAATTGACTCTTTATAGACTTCAACCTCACTATGCTCATTTTGCCTTATTATTTGGACGATGACAAAGTAACCCGCCTCAAGTTGTTCGCATGCCTCCTCATAAGAACGATATGCCACATAACACAAATTATCGAATATCCAACAATGAATCTATGTGTGAAACTCTCTCTCACATAAATATTGTCAATGCTAACAAGTACCATGCCATAGGCTTGACTTTGTTTTTAATTTCCACTACAATGAGTACACTTGGTTAGAGATCTCGATTGTCTTTTTGAGCTTGTAACGTGGGTTCCAGAAGGGTAGGATTTTATTTAGGAAGGAAGCAGATACACACTCCTCTAACATGTACATCACATTATTCCATCCATCAAACTATTTTACTATGGACCATTTCTTTAGTTATCACACTTTACACATGCCTATTTTAGCTACCTTGATTTACCCAACTTTTTTAAAAGTATTTTTCATTCACTTAATTCATTTGTAATCTATGCCCTATTTTTGTATTCATCATTTATGTTTTACAATTTTAATTGCTTAGCTCATAGACATCCACTTACACTACCTTGGCAAAAATTTAACTGTTTAAAACTTCCCACCCCCAACATAGGCAATTTGCCTTGATTTTTATTTTTTTTATTCAAGGAGTGTAGGATTCTAGAGAAGGAAAAACTTTGAATGGTTCAAGGTTTGTAAAGTGGTTGCCAAGAAAAGCTTGAAGGCTTGAATTGGGTAACTAAGGGTACTATCCTAACCATGGGTAGGTTATTTAGGGTAATGTTTCTTACTATGTTGATAAAGATGGAATCATTTCACCAACCAAGCATAATAAAAATTAGCCTTGAGAGACTAACTGGCATGTTCTAGATGGTACAAGTATGCAAGTTATTTAGACAAAATGCTTACTGCACATGGCATACTGTCATGCCTTAAATCCTATTAGGGTGGACTGGCACCCATAACCGAGGAGGCCCGGGAGAACCAGCTCCTAACATTATACTTCCCATGCATACCTCTACGACAACTAGAAATTTGGACAACATCATGTCGCATATAAAAGGAAATAATCACCTGTATAAGATCAAGCACAAGTATATACGTATATACAATACTTGGCCATTCGAGCCATCACGTCTATTAACAAAATACCACCTTGACTGTACATTAGGTCTACAAAGCCTCTAGCCAATACACAGAGTTAAACTAAGGTCGGGACATACCCCGCCATATAACTAACTTCTATACATAACTAAAAGTGACTGGATATGACATGGAAAGTCCCGAAGCAAACTGGAGCTTAGCAAAAGCAGTTGGATATCCTGGCTCCAACTTGTGCGGTGTATGAGCTGAGGTACCTGTGCCTGCAGTATGAAATGCAGGTCCCCCATGGGGGACATCAGTACGAATTATGTACTGAGTATGTAAAGCTGCAGATATCACATATGATATAGGAGCTCAATAAAAATTAGAAACAAGCGAATAAATCGTAATAGGATTGGACCACACTTATTAGAACTTGTGACAACCTGTACATTGTATTTATTCAATCACTTTACCTTCTTTCTTATCATCATCGTAATCACTACTGTACTGTACTGTGACCATTAGGCTGCCTCCAGCAGATATCAACTGGGATTGACCTATGATAGGCTTATGACCCTTAGATACCACCCATAAACACATTAATAGGGATAGACCCATGATAGGCTTATGCCCCTAGGATACCACCCAAAATGAGAGAACTTCTATCACTTAGTTCAATTATTCGTTGAGATTGTTATTTCGGTTGCCACAACATTTTTGATACTTTGCAACAATGATACATCAATAAAAGAAATATAAATACACCATCAATGCAATAACAATGAAGTAAGAACTCATTGGCAAATCAATGAAGTATTTTGGAGTCATCAATGCCATAACAATGAAGTAGGAACTTATTGATATATCAATGAAACGCTTTGGAGTCATTAATAGCACATGAATCTTGTTTGAGTAACCGGATACCTTATGACATTCATTAGTGCAATAAACATGCAAGATTTGGAAGAAAAGTTAGTATTGGAATGTCTTGACATCTTCTAGGGTGGAAACAAGCTCATTGGTAACGTAGGAAATCATACAAAACCATTATGGATCTCATGTGATTGAAGGAATTTGGAAACTCTCTTAATATAACAATTGTTCACTTTTATGCCAAAGATATAGTATAGAGTATGCTTTACATACCTAACAGTCAACCTTCAATATTAGTCCTAAATGGACTTCCCGTCTTTTCGGATTACTTATCTACAATGAACATATATAGCAATCTAGTATTAGCAACCAAACGTGGCAATTCAATTATTTGAATTCACCAAACTAGTGTTTAAGTAGTAAGCCTTAATTACACCATTAAGGGTGTCACTTTAACCCTCTTACACTCCAATTACTTTCATATGCCATGCATATTCGTACAACATCCTCCAATATCAAGTTTGGATTCATTTATCCTTCCAACCAGTCCATTAAATCAAATTGAGCCATAGACATAAATAATCATCAATTCAATATTATATCACCATATCCACCTTCCATAACTCAATTAGCATATCCATCTTCCACAATTCAATAAAATCAAACCATACAAAATAGTCCATAACCTAATTTACATCACCTTTCAATAACAACCAATACATATAATCCTCTATCACACATATACATATATGAAAGAACAAAGTTAAACAATATTCATACCATAGAATTCACCTCTTGATTATGCGATCCTGTTTGCACAAATAATAGGTGCCGTTCGAAGCTCTCGAGATGACAAACACATGTATCGGATTACTTTGGAATTTCTACGGTTGAATCAAAAGTAATTTAAAGGTCAAATTTTGTAAGGGTTTTTTCTTTCTCAATTATTGATAATAAAAATGCATTTTTGAACTCATATAAATTTATATATACACACATTCCCATCTATAATATAATAGGAAATGACCAAAATGCCTTTAAAATCTAAATAATGTCAAATATGTCCTTTCTTGGACTGTTTTTTTAAGCTAAAGTAGATCGACCATTACTCTTTGATCCAATATCAGATTTGGGTGAAATTTGTATCGTTCGAAGGATAATTCAAAAGTCTTTCATTTCATATAAATTTGGCCACCCAGTTCGTCCTATACAAAGAGTTATGTTCGTTTGAACTTGACCCTAAAAATCTGTTTTGATAGGTTGAAGTAAAACGACTATAACTCCTTACTCAGACATTGGATTTGGATGAAACGAATTGCATTAGAAAGAAGTCTCAAAGATATTTCTTTTAATAGGTCTCAGCTCTCCCAGTTCATTATATTAAGGGAGCTATGCACATTCAAAGTTGACCCAAAAATTGGGCTGGCCTCAGTAGTTTGTGTGTAGGAAATTTTCCTGCACATTTACTATTCCCAAATATCCCGGCCACCGTTTTATAATTTTGAACGTGCTCGATTATATTCGAAACCTATCCATATTTGGAAATATTTATATTGTTGCAAATCTTATTCAATAACGTTCG
Source organism: Capsicum annuum (assembly GCF_002878395.1). Lineage (NCBI taxonomy): Eukaryota > Viridiplantae > Streptophyta > Magnoliopsida > Solanales > Solanaceae > Capsicum > Capsicum annuum. Next base: position 48,438,781 of record NC_061114.1, read on the forward strand.
TATGGAACCATTGATGGGCAAATTCCAGTATAAATAAAATAAAAAATTAATTCCATATAAATAAGACCAATACTCGTACTTAAATACGGGGTGTTACATCCTTCCCCTCTTTAGTACATTCGTCCTCGAATGTTAGCATAGTTATTCAATCAAAACAAGTTCAAGTCCATCATTAATATTCACATCATCACATAAATACTATGCATATATAAAAAAACTTGTTAATGTTCTAACTCCATTTCTTGAACTTTCTCTTCATCTTTGAACAAATGAGGATACTTAGATTTCACAGATGCTATCTCTTTATTTCTCATCTTCTTAACTTGGCGATCTAGAATAGCAATAGGCACTTCCTTATAGGTAAGATCTTCCACAACTTGCACGTCCTCAGTAGAAGTGATATGCGATGGATCTCGGATGTACTTTTGAAGCATTGACAAATGAAATACCGGATGTACTGATGAGAGCTCTTGGGGTAGCTCTAATTCATATGCAACTTGTCCAAACCTTCGAGTGCTCTTATACGGGACTATATAACGTCGACTCAACTTCCCTTTCTTGCCGAATGTCATTACCCCTTTCATTGGTGATACCTTCAAAAATACCCAATCACCTATAGAAAACTCTAGTCCTCTCCTTCTACTATCCACATATGACTTGTGTCGACTTTGGACTATTTTCAGTCATTGCTGAATTACTTCGACCTTCTCTATGGCTTGATAAACAAGATCTGGTCCGAACAAATGAGTTTTACCCACTTTCAACCATCCTATTGGTGATCTACACTTCCTTCCATATAAAGCTTCATATGGTGCCATTTTGATACTTGAATGATTGCTATTATTGTAGGCAAACTCAATAAGAGATAAATGATCATCCCAGTTGCCCTTAAAATCTATTACACAAGCTCGTAGCATATCTTTAAGTGTTTGGATGGTACGTTTTGCTTGTCCATCTTTTTGAGGGTCAAAAGTTGTACTCAACTTCACTTGTGTTCCCAAACACCTCTGAAAAGACTTCTAAAAGTTTACGGTAAATTAGATTCCCCGATCTGATATAATAGAGATTGGCACTCCATGTAATCGGACTATCTCTTTAATGTACAGCTTTGCATACTCTTCAACTATGTAGGTGGTCATAACTAGTAGGAAATATCCAGATTTGGTAAGCCTATCAACAATCATCCATATAGAATCAAACTTCCGGGATGTACTAGGCAAACCAATAATGAAATTCATGTTGATCATGTCCCACATCCAGCTTGGAAGATCAATACATTGCATATAACCTCCGGGTTTTTGGTGCTCATCTTTAACTCTTTGACAATTTGGACATTCAGCTATAAATTTTGCAATGCTCTTCTTCATGTCATTCCACCAATACATATCTTTCAAATCATGATACATTTTGGTTGATCCTTGATGAATGGAATACCTTGAACAATGTGTCTCTGTCATAATCTTCTTTCTTAGCCCGTCTATATTTGGCACACATAATCAGTTTTGGCACTGAAGTACTCCTTCTCACGTAAGCTCAAATGCCTTGGTCGCACCACTCTGAACATTCTCCTTAAGCTGTAATAAAATAGGATCTACATATTGCTTCTCTTTCACTTCAGCTACTAATAAAGATTCCGCAACATTATGTATGATAAGCTCTTTATCCGGAGTTTTAAGAAGGTGAACTCTCAAACTAGCTAACTGGTGAAGATCTTTAATCATCCCTTTCTTTTCCATAGGCATCATCATAGACTTACGACTTAATGCATCAGCTACTACATTTGCTTTCCCTAGATAGTACAAGATATCATTATCGTAGTCCTTTAATAGTTCAAGCCATCTCTGCTGCCTTAAATTTAGAACCTTCTGATTAAAAATATATTGCAAGATCTTTTGGTCAGTATATATATCAGGATAAACCCCATATAAGTAGTGGCGCCATATCTTTAAAGAAAAAATAAATGTTGCCAGCTCAAGATCGTGTGTAGGATAATTTTTCTCATGTGGCCGCAATTTTCTAGAAGCATATGCTATTACCTTACCATGCTGCATCAATACACATACTAAACCAATTCTGGAAGCATCACAATACACTGTATACCCTTCAGTGCCTTCTAGAAGTATTAACATGGGTGTAGAAATCAACTTGTTCTTTAAATCTTGAAAACTCTTCTCACAAGCATCATTCTATTGGAATTTGGATGCTTTATGGGTTAGCTTGGTTAAGGGTGCTGAAATAGAAGAAAAGCCTTCAACAAACCTTCTATAATAACCGACCAACCCAAGAAAACTATGAATCTACGTAGGCGTTGTGGGCCTTGGCCAGTTCTTCACAGCTTCTATCATTTGAGCATCAACCTTTATCCTTTCACTAGATACAATATGACCCGAAAATGCCACCGACATTAACAAAAACTCACATTTAGAGAACTTTGCATAAAGCTTACAATCAAGAAGAGTCTGCAATGCCTGTCGTAAGTGATTGGCATGGTCCTCTTCTGCTATAGAATAAACTAGAATATCATCTATAAAAACTATCACAAATACATCCAGGAATGGCTTAAACACCCTATTCATCAAATCCATAAAAGTTGTGGGTGCATTTGTTAGCCCAAATAACATAATTAAAAATTCATAATGACCATACCGTGTTCGGAAAGCTGTATTGGGTATATCCTTCTCTTTGACTCTCACTTAGTGGTAACCTGACCTCAAATCAATCTTAGAAAAGCACTTGGCACCCTATAACTCGTCAAATAAATCATCAATTCTTGGGAGAGGATATTTATTCTTAATTGTCACCTTATTCAATTGTCGATAATCAATACACATCCTCAGTGAGTCATCCTTTTTGCGCACAAATAAAACTGGTGCTCCCCAGGGGGACATACTAGGCCTTCTGAATCCCTTCTCTAGCAAATCTTTCAATTGCTCTTTCAATTATTGTAATTCTGCTGTGGCCATTCTATACGGAGGAATGGAGATTGGTTGGATGGCTGGTATTACATCAATACTAAACTCTACTTCTCGTTCAGGAGGCAAACCTGGAGATCTTCAGGAAATACATTAGAAAATTCATTTACCACAGGAACAGCGTGAAGAGTTGGTGGCTCCGCTCCTGTATCCTTTACTCTAACTAAATGATATATGTATCCCTTGGAAATCATTCTTCTTGCCTTAAAATATGAGATAAATCTACCTCTTGGCACGCCAATTTCACCTATCCATTCAAGAACTGATTCATTTGGATAATGAAAATATACCTTTTTCGTGCAGCAATCAATTGTGGCATAACAAGATGCTAACCAGTCCATACCCATTATAATATAAAAATCTTCCATTTCTAAATCCACAAGATCAGTCATTGTATCACGACCATAAACAGTTACTATGCTGTTTCGATAAACCCTTCTAGCTATAATAGATTCCCCAATCGATATGGACACTTCAAATGGCTTAACTAACAGTTCGGGTATTCTTTCAAACTTTCCAGCAAACAATGGAGTAACATAAGATAATGTAGAACCGGGATCAATTAAGGCATATACATTGAATGAAAAGATATAAAATATACCCCTAACCACATCTAAGGAAGCCTCTAAATTTTGTCAATCCGCTAGAGCATACGTATGATTTTTAGCCCCACTAGAACTCGTGGCTTCTCTATCACCTCTTACACGACCCATTGTTTGTGAAACCCTTCTTGAATAAGGCATCGATGATGATGATGCAACAAATGACCCCGTAGGCCATGCCATACCTCCTATTCCCCTTCATGGGTATTCTCTCATCATATGCCCCGACATACCACACCAAAAGCAAACATTGGTCTCCAGTCGATATGCGCCCAAATGATACCTTCAATATTTATTGAATGTCTCTCGAGGAGGTGTTGATTGGCTCATATTCCCTTGCCCTTGGTACCCCACTTTCTGCGAAAGCTGACTCTTACTTCTATGCGCAAATTAATTTTCTCTGGACCCTTGGAACTGTGGTGGGGCACTAGCTGTAGAATAAGAAGATAATGGCCTAGGTGGTCTAATAGAAAACTACGGTCTGAACCCTTCTGCGGATGCCATAAACTGCCGTGCAGATCTAGCCCTCTTTGAATATCCTCTTTCTAATTCCTTTGTTTTTCTCGTCTGCCTCTGATCTTCCCTTTTCTGTGCAAATTCTTGGATCCTCGCTATGTCCATATCTTTGTTCAAAGTGGCAATGTACAATCTCTAACCAGATATCGATCCAGCCTATCTACATATTGCTGAACTCTGTCATCCATAGTAGCTACAACATTAGAAGCATATCTCTACGAGGAATTAAATTGGAGACTGTACTCCCTCTCACTCATATTCCTCTAACGAAGATTTAAAAACTGATATGAACGGGCCTGATGAATCTCAAATGGCAGATAATGATCAAGAAATGCCTCTTTGAACTCTTTCCAAGTACTTGGGGGTGCATCAATACCCCTAGATCATTTCCAGTCCTCGTACCATCTAAGGCCCTTTGAATATGATCAATAAAGTCCTGTGGGTCCTCGTTAAGATCTCATCCAGTAACAGTGGGAGGATCCATCTTAAGAAAATCCTGTGTTCGAAGGCTAGCCACCCTATCTGTACCACTCAGACCTATGGTAGGAATGACTTGCCCTTGAGCTTGCCCAACAACTATACGAGTCAAAAGTTGCACTGCATTTCTAAGATCATGATAAACAACATTAATAGGTGGCTCTGGGGATGTAGCTCTTCACCCCCTTATTTCTTCCAGAGTGGACAAAGCTATTGATGCATGCTCAACTGGAGACTTACTTTTATTTGCTGGTATATTGGGTGACTTACTAGTCCCCTCTCTGGCAGCCACATCTACTTGCTTACTGGTATTCTTGCTTCTGGTAACCAGCATCATTAATATAATAAGAGAAACAAATGGATTCAGTGGTCAACTATGACTTCACATACAATATAGGCTCTATCGCAAGATCTAAGACATGAAGAAAAGAAACAATTCCTAAATATCCATAGCCTCCTGTTTATAGATGCGGTGAATGACACACCGATAAATAAGACTCTACGTAGATACAGCTTTGTAAACTCACTAGGACGAACTTCTTTGATACCACTTTTGTCATGCCTCAAATCTTATTAGGGCGGACTGGCACCAGTAACCGACGAGGCCCAGGAGAACTAGCTCATAACCTTATACTTCCCATGCATACCTCTATGACAACCAAAAATTCAGACTGCATCATCGCATATAAAAGGAAATAATCACTTGTATTAGCTCGAGCACACATATATATTTATATACAATATTTGGTCGTTGAAGCCATCACTTTTATTAAAAAACATCACCTTGACTGTACATTAGGTTTACAAAGCCTCTAGACAGTACATAGAGTTTAACTAAGGTCGGGACACACCCTGCCATATAACTAACTTCTATACAATACCAAAAGTGACTGGATATGACACGGAAAGCCCCAAAGTAAATTGGAGCTCACCAAAAGCAGCTGGATATCCTGGCTATTAGTTATGCGGTGTATGAGCTGAGGTACCTGTGCCTGCAGCATAAAATGCAGGTCCCCCATGGGGGACGTCAGTACAAAATATGTACTGATAATGTAAAGTTGTAGATAATCACATATAATACAGGAGCTCAATAGAAATCAGAAACAAGTGAATAAATCGTATAGGAGTGGACCACACTTATTAGAACTTGTGACAACCTGTACATTGTATTTATTCAATCACTTTACCTTTATTCTTATCATCTTTGTAATCATTACTATACTGTACTGTGACCATTAGGCTGCCTCTAGTACATATCAATTGGGATCGACCCATGATAGGGTTATGCCCCTGGGATACCACCAATAAACACATAAATACGGATCGACCCATGATAGGTTTATGCCCCTAGGATACCACCCGATAAGAGAAAACTTCCATCACTTAGTTCAATTAATCTTTAAGATTGTTATTTCGGTCGCCACCGCATTTTTGATACTTTGAAACAATAATACATAAATAAGAGACATAAATAGACCATCAATGCAATAACAATGAAGTAAGAACCCATTTGCACATTAATGAAGTATTTTGGAGTCATCAATGCCATAATAATGAAGTAGGAACTAATTGGTATAACAATTAAACGTTTTGGAGTCATTAATAGCACATGGATCTTTTTTGAGTAACCAGACACCTTCTAACATTCATTAGTGCAATAAACATGTAAGATTTGGAAGAAAAGTAAGTATTGGAATGTCTTGACATCTTGTAGGGTGGAAATAAATTCATTGGTAACGTAGGAAATCATACAAAACTATTATGGATCACATGTAATTGAATAACTATGGAAACTTTCTTAATAGAACAATTATTAACTTTCATGCCAAAGATATGGTATAGATTATGCTTTACATACCTGAATGTCAACCTTCAATACTAGTCCAAAATGGATTTCCTATCTTTTTAGATTACTTATCTACAATGAACATATATAGCAATCTAGTATTAGCAACCAAACGTCACAATTCAATTATTTGAATTCACTAAACTAGTGGATAAGTAGTAAGCCTTAATTACACCATAAAGGGTTTCACTTTAATCGTCTTATACTCCAATTACATTCACATGTCATGCATATTCATACAACATCCTCCAATATCAAGTTTGGATTCATTTATCCTTCCAACCAATCCATTAAACCAAATTGAGCCATAGACATAAATAATCATCAATTCAATAGAATATCACCATATCCACCTTCCATAACTAAATTACCATATCCAACTTCCACAATTCAATACAACCAAACCATGTAAAATAGTCCATAACCCTATTTCCATCATCTTTCAATAACAACTAATACATATAATCCTCTATCACACATATACATATGGAAAAGAACAAAGGCAAACAATATTCATACCTTAGAATTCACCTTTTGATTATGCAATCCTATTTTCACAAATAATAGGTGTCGTTCGAAGCTCTCGAGATGACAAATGTTGTTATTGCATTACTTCGAAACTTCTGCGGTTGAATCAAAACTAATTTAAAGGTCAAATTTGGCTAGGGTTTGTTCTTTTTCACTGATTGCTAATGAAATGAGTTTTTGAACTCATATACATGTATATATACTCATATTCCCGTCCATAATATAATAGGAAATGACCAAAATGTGTTTAAAAGTTAATTAATGTCAAATCCGTCCTTTGGTGGTCTATTTTGGTAAGCTAAAGTAGATCTACCATAACTCATTCCTCCGATATCAGATTTGGGTAAAATTGGTATTGTTGGAAGGATAATTCAAAGATCTTTCATTTCATATAAAGTAGGCCACCCAGTTCGTCCTGTACAGGGAGTTATGGTTATTTGAGGTTGACCCTAAAAATTTGTTTTGATAGGCTGAAGTAAAACGAGTATAACTCCTTACTCAAAAGTTGGATTTGGATGAAACCAATTGAATTAGAAAGAAGACTCAAAGATATTTCTTTTCTTATGTAGTATATCTCCCAGTTCATTATATTAAGGGAGTTATGATAGTTCTAAGTTGACCCAAAAATTCTGCTAGCCTCAGTAGTTTATGTGCAGGAAATTTTCCTGCACATTTACTATTTCCAAATATCCCGGCCACCATTTTATAGTTTCAAATGTGCTCGATTATATCTAAAACCTATCCATTTTTCGAAATCTTTATATCATTGGAAAGTTTAGTCAATAACCTTCGCATGGAACCATCGATGAGCAAATTTCGGTATAATTAAAAATAAAAAAATTAATTCCATATTAATAAGAGCAATACACGTACTTCAATACGGGGTGTTACACATGAAAACTTCTCAAAAGGGTTTGGTTTCCCTTTCTACTAGAGATAATATTGAGCATCTACAAATTTCTACAAGCCAAGATATTGGAGTCACAAAAAGAGGTAAACTTTCATTAGAAGGCCGCTCACGTCCATTTCCTTGATTTTTAAAAATTTTTTGGATGGAGGGGGTTGATTTGTATTTGTACCATGCACAATTTGCAATTTATGTCACCAAAACAAGCCGACATCTCAAATTTCTCATTTCATATGGGCAAATCATATGGCTACTCAGACTTTACTATAGGAATAAGTGTGATCCCAAACCCCAAATGCTACAGGTACTTAGATTTCCCTTACATTTATATCTCTGATGCTATAGGTACTCGGAATTCCCCTTCATCTATGGCATAAACCTAATCACGATTATTTTCCCTTTAGAATGTCGTCACTTAATCTATCATAGGGAAAGGCTCATCTGATGTCACCATAAACATAATAAAGATGAAGTAAAATTCTAGAAATGCAACAAACAACTAATCAATGAAAATGTGGGAACTATAAGAGTTCAAACATGTTACAACACAAAAAAATAACAATCGTCCAAAATAACATAAAATCATCAAAAAAATCTCACTTAGAGAAGCCCAAATGTAAAAAAATTTAGACACAAACACCCCCAACTAAAAAACTAGGAGTGTCCTCATTGCATAAATGATAAAGAATAAAGAGATATAAGGGTGCTCCCTGAAACTGCATCAAGAGATGCTTTCACCCTAAGACGCTAAATCATCTCCAACATCCTTAAGACTGAACCTCTAAGCTAGGATTTTATCATTACTCTCAACTTTCTTAGAAGGTGTCTGTCTCAGGGTTTTAGGACCTTCCAAAGGGATTTTGCCCCCTTGCACATCTTTCTAAAGAACATGTACCTCTTCTACTCCCTTTTCATTATCTTCTAATTTGAAACTCAGGGCTCTCTATGAGACTCTACCAAGGATGAGTAGGCCCTTTCAAGCCTAGCAATGGTTCTTCCTACATCTTTGGTCCTCCAGATACTTCTTATAATTAGATCAGGCCATATATGAATGGAGTGTCATGGACGGCTCGCCCGACCCACAATCCCCCTAATGGCCCTCAAATCAATGCCGATATCCTCAAGAGGCCCAGGTACAGATGTCCTAAAAGACTCAGGCTCATCATATGTTAACTTTCCCAAATCGATCTTCATATTCTTGATCTTTCTCGGTGCACCTTCACACTAAATTTTTAGAGGATAAATGGGGGTGTCAGGGCACACAAAAGTGTAATCAAGGTACTTTGCAATTCCTTCTCATCTACATAAATCGGTAATCACAAGGGCTAATAAGTAATGCGTACCTCCATGGTTTTTGAAGAATTTTATATCTGAGGTCTGACCACATTCAAAAGAATGCCACCTAAAATAAAACCAACTATCTTGTCCCACAAATCTAGAACTATAGTCATATGGGTGCAAAGGGAGACCATGCTAAAAATGATAGTCAACCAAATTCGGGCATAGATAGTAAAGTCATTCATAAAGATTTTCCTTTCTATAGTCGCCCAAGGGACCCTTTTTATCGTACATAGTTTCACTGTAAAACAACTCCTCGATTCACACACTTTGGCCTCAAATTGAACAATGTCTATTTTCGGGAGGCCATAAATATAATTTATATCTTAATCACCAAAGTTTACCATTTTCTCTTAGATCCTGATGGTTGGGTATGAGAAAGATAATACACTAAGATTAGCATAGAATTCCCGTACCCACTATTCATTTTCCTTGTACGAATCTAGGAGAAATGCCTCCATCCAGTGGCCACGAGTCAGTCATTAAATTCGGGAAGCTTTTCCAAAACTTTATCTAAGCATATTCCCCTCTCCGAAAGAATCTTTATTCTTTAATGGTAATAATAGTACATAGTGTGATACTCTGGTGCCTTGAAAAGAACTTGATCATAGTCTCCCATGATATAAACCTGATAAACATGAGAACAACACAACCACAATAATCATAGATATTTTCATGCATAAACAATATTATGTTGTCCAAAAGCTTATGGGATGGTTACTTGGTGGTATGTGGACAAGAATTGGAAGAGCAGGATTTTTGCCCTAGAAAAAATTCTACCTCAGATGTGGAAATCGTGGGCACCGAGATGTAATCCTGATGACTGCGATCACAGTATCTGAGGCTAAACTCGGCTAGATTTTTCAATAGTTGAAAATTGAAATTTCAAGGCCATATAATTTTCCAAAATAGTAAACTATCACTAATAATAGTTAACATGGTTCCTAAGTACTCGATCATGCCTTGAGAATGTGAAACTACAAGTTATGAGTTCATTTGGACATTTTATCAAGCACTTGGTATGCATGCTATATTTCTCTCAATTTCAAATGCAATTTGGGTACTCATGTCTTCCCCAAATGCATGCACACGATAATCAATGACAAATCACCACAAAAATACAGTTGAAAAAGTATTTAACAATGAAAATCATAATTTTAGGCCTTTTCTATTTAAATTGTCTTGACCTTGATAATGAAATGAGGTCACTATCACAAACAAGCGGGTGACTACGATCGTGAAGTCCCGATGTCTGCGATCCCAGTATCTGAGGCCAAAATCTTATCCTCTACATTCTTTTGTTTTAGTTTAATACTCAAATTGTAACACTTTCCTCTTCTCAAACTCCTTCAACACAGTCTATAGTTCCACAATTGCTTGGATAAATCTAATGAAAAAACTAACATCCATAGTATTAAATTAAAAATAATGGATAAGATCCACTTTTGTGGCATTTGTGGGTTACCTCCCACATAGTGCCTTAGTTATCATGATGGCACAAAGTTTTTCATCTTTTTCTATTTGAATCCACAAGGGACCCCTCATTCACTTCCTCATCTTCAATATCTATAACGGACACCACTTGAAGATCTATGGGTTGTTTCTTCATTTTACATAATTGGAAGGACACTTGACCATCATGAACTTCAAACCTCATTTACCCAAGCTCCAAATTGATAATTGCTTTTCCTGTAGCAAGGAAAGGTTGATGAAGGATAATAGAAACCTCTTGGTCTGTCACATAATTTAGCACTACAAAATCTGCCAAAAGAATAAATCTATAAACTTTCACCAACACGTCAAACAAAACACCTACCAGGTTCTTGATAGACCAGTCCTCCATCAAAAGCCTTATTAACATTGGTGTAGGGGTACTCAAGACAATTCTCTGAAATATTACTAATTGAATGTTGTTTATACTCGAACTGAGGTAATAGAGTTCTTTTTCAAACTAATGCGTCCTGATTATGCATGGAATGTTAATGGACCAAAGGTCCTCCTTATTTTCTGCTGTTGTGCTACTTATAGTAGCGCTACAACTAAAGGTGAATTCAATGGTGTCAGCCTCAGTAAGATTTTTCTTTGACATCAATTTATTCATAAGCTTTGCATACCTCAAAATTTCATGGTTAGCCTTAAGTAATGGGATATTGATAGAGAGCTTGATAAGCTTAACCGTGAATTCATGGAGCTTATCACTCTTCTCTTTTATCTTAAGACTCGGTGGAAATGGAGGGGAGACTTGCATGGTGGGAAACTTATCTTTACATGGCTTATCATCTCCATCCACCTTTTCATTAGTCACAATTGGTTCATTCTCACCCCTTCCTTAAGAGTTTGTAGTTTCTCTTTTTTACTCAATCACAAGATTTTTATTCACATTCATTTTCTTAAATTTGGGATAGTTTTCACCTACATTTTCTCCCTCAACATCCCTCAAATGGTCACCAAGGCTATTGCCACTCCTACTGACTAATGGAAACACATGTCCATCATTCTTGAATTCACAATGTTGTTACTAAGAAGGCCTCCTTTTAGTCTAGCATTTAGTTGAGAGAAGATTTAACCTATTTGCATTTACAATTGATTAATAGAAGCAGAGTGGGATACAAAAGTTTGGATGATTCGCAAAAAGTGGTATTTTAATTCATAGATCATCTTTTTTGTTCCCTCCACTTTAATCAAAATTCTTTCCAAGACATCTTTTGTTTTTAATTTTGCTAGGTCAACAGTATTTGCCTCTTTGTTCTTTGTTGGGTCATGAGGGGGAACGTAAAAATAATGTCAGGGTCTCTATCCTTCAAATTATGGTCACAAACCCTATTTTTTCATTCCAACCATTGTTTCTACCTTGCCTTTAAAAGGCGGGGTGGGAACCCCTGGATAATTGGAGAAATACCAAATCTCCTCGTGAAGCTTCTTGGCCTCTTAATCATCATAGTCCTTGGATGCCATGATATTCACAACTTTTGTGGGTGCAACCATAACATGGTTTTTTAAAATCTCCTATTGAGTCATTATTTTTCCTTGTTATCCTATCTTTCTTCATCTCGTTCATCTGTTCCTTGTAAACAAAGGAGGTAGTAGGAGATGTTTTTGGTACCTCAGCATCATGGGTATGCCACTCTTGATTTTGCTTGATAAATTTCTTAAGTAACTTTGTAGTTCCATAATATGTCAACGTCACAAGAGAGCCACTGTCGCATTATTTGCCAATTTTTTTTAGTGGATCAAGAGCTCGATAGAAGATTTAGAGAAGCATCCTCTCCGTGACCTCATAGTTAGGATATAGGATGAGTTTTCCATTTAATCTATATCACACCTCATAAAATGGTTCTCTATTCAATTTCCTAAATTTGGTGATCTCATCATGAAATTGAAGCATCTTGCATTTTGGGAAACACCGTTCAAACAAAGCCATAATAAGTTCATCCCATAAACTAATTGATATGACTGGAAGAGAGCAAAGCCACAGTACCACCTCACCTATTAGACAGAATAGGAAGAGGCATAGCTAGATGGACTCTTGGGTTATGTATGAAATATCAAAGGGTGAACACACTTCTATAAAATTGTTCAAATTGAAGTTGGGGTCCTCATAAGCTTTCCCTCTAAAAAGTCCTTTCATTTGGAGCATATGAACCATTATGTTTATGGCATGAAAGACTCCGTTCTAAAAAGTAGATGGAATATCGATAGGACTTGTGTGTCCAACATAATTTAGTTGCTCCACATCATCGAGAGGACTGTCGAAAGATCTAGCAGAACTTTCATTGTCACTCATGGTTTCATGTATGGTATGGATATCACCTAAGAAGGAAGGAAGGACAACAACAAAAATAATTACACACCACTACGGGTATACCATAAGTAATAACTTGCATTGCACAAGTGAAAACTAAATTTCACTCCCCAGTTGTGGTGCTAGTTTGATAAGTCTCAGTTATACCTTTTAAATTGGTATAGGATGAACATTTTAAATAGCTCAAATAATTTTGTGGTCGAATCCATGAGGAGTGAAATTAGACTTCTTGTCCTATGGATGTTAATAGTCACTAAAAAGATACCCGCAATGTAAATAAAGTAAAATACATGATTTAAAATTGGGGGTTGGTTTGAAATAAGGATTGATCAAAGACTAATTGAATCAACAAAATAAGGCAACACGTGTGATTAAATTTCAATATTAGAAGTATCTTGGAATTATGTCTACGTAAGGGAAAGTTATGCATGGGTAGACAATGATTTAGTTCAAATTCTAGTTATTAACAAAATGGTAGGCTAATTTAAAAGTCCTTGAGTATAGCATCTCAATAAAGCCTCAAGAATATCAATCATTGACCCTTTAAATTACCTAATGATTGTTTAATTAAAAGCACCTAAAACCTCCATTGGGCCTCCCTTTTTCTAGAAAGATTCCCAAGACCCAGCTAACTCTCTACTCAACCTTATTTCTAAGATCGTGAAAAGATAGGTAACTACATCCATTATTCTAAACAATTGCTTTGTCACCAATATCCCTCTTTTAAGGATGATATGGGTACCAAATGTTTAGCTTCATCCCTCTTTAAAGGATGATGTGAGCTTTCAAGAAATTATGGTTTTTACCTCCAACTATATTTTTGGAATTAGGGACTTTCACCTGCAAACCTCAAATAATTTAAACAAGCAATAATTATACCCATCTTCAACAAATAAGAATATATACAAATACATCATAAACAACACATAGTTACACCTTTGTTCAAAATAATCCAAAGACGCATACATTTAACAACTCATAAATTAAAGAGGAAGAAATATAGCTTAAGGTTCATTCAAAGCAAACATCCTTCAATTTCACTAAATTCAAAGTATGAAATTCAAAAGCAATTATTGCCCAAATTAGGGTTTGTAAACATCAAATTTATTTTACCCAAAAGTGTATAATGCCAAAATGGGAAAGAGTTAGATCCTTTTTAAGGGATTTGGGGTCAGCTATATAAAATGACAAAATTACCCCTAGGTATATCTGCATTTCTATGATCACGGTAGCTATCTCGCGATTGCGAGCCCCATAATCGTTGGCAGTTTATCATAATCGCTAACTTTGACGTAGCTTGAATGGCCGCAATTATGACCCTCTGACCCCGATCGTGGTAACTGAGGCTTTCTTATGCTCCTGCTCTCCCAACTGCACTTCTCTTCTCATTTTGATCTAATTAAGATCAATTCCATATTTTTTCTTACCATCAACTGTATACTTGCAAACTAGGAAAATTAGTGCACTCAACTAACAAACTTAACTCATTCGTACCTTCAAATTATAGTAGTGTGCACGACTTTTGAATATAAATTAGTGGTAAATTTACTACTCATCAATGCCTCTAATGTGAAATAATAGAAGTCGGACTGGAAACAATAACGAGGTTGAGAATTAGCAAGCACCACTAGCAGTTCTACAGAACCCTCTCTCTGAAAAAGTCTCACATGGAAAATTCAAGGCTTCTTTTATTGAATTAACCCAGTCCAAGGACACTAAGAATAACCAATCAGCTATGACACCAACAACACGATAATGAATTCAACAATATCTATAGTCTGGTATAACCTATGGAAGTAGTTTGGATTCTAAGAAGTTTTTGATAGCATTCAGAAAGGTATAGAGATCATGGGTGTTAACCCAAATTAAAGTTCTAATCAGGGGGCCTATAAGTTGCAAGAAGTATCTCATACGTGGTATAAGCAATACAAGGATGATATTAGTACATACGTAGAACCGATAGAATGGGATGAGTTTGTTATTGCATTTTCGGATAGGTTGTTCACACCTGAGCTAAGAGAGGCCAAGATGAAGGAATTCATAAATATTAAGTAGAGTGGAATATGTGTGAAGGATATTCCCTTATGTTTACTTAGTTAGCAACGTGTCACGATCAGATTTATGAATGATGATGACACCTACTTTATTGGCTAGTAGATAAGTCAAACTATAGCTCAGAGCTATAAGCAATGGGCTAATTTGTTGAAAAAAAGCCTAAATGTTGAAAAATCAATTTTTATAGAGTTAAATTACAAATAAAACAATCTTAATAATCTAATGGAGCAACAACCATCCCAAGACTCAGTAATGTATATGTCAGAGCTAATACAACTTAACTATAGGTACTGAATAGTCAAATACTATCTATCTCAAAAATGAAAAACTAGAAGTGTTAAATAGAAGAAAAAAAAGGAACTCCAACTTTGAGCTCACCGTATCTATGAAATAAACTAAGCATAATAGTCGAACAAGTGTCGACTACTAGTACTCATATATACATCAAAATGGTATAAAAGGGTATTATTAGTACCAAAAGCATGAGTACTCATGTAACACCCCGATTCATTGAAACAGAATACTACACGGTGCTCATGACCCTGAGGGACCACAAGCTAACCCATGACTAATGTTTGTACATGTATACTGCAAATCATGATATAATAATACAGAATACATAGAATTGTAAGGCCATAAGGTTCAACTGAATAAAACCATGTGGGTGAAAATACACAAAACAACTCAATCTGAACGTAAATCTGAACATAAATCTGAAAGCCTCTAAACTATCTGAATAAAGATTTGAAGGAACATGTCTCCAACTACCTCCGTAAAACTAAACTGAAGAAATAAATAAATAAATCAGATCATATTGTCCTCGAATCAATAAGGACTCACTGTGTATCTATGACTGGAATGCTACCGCTACTGCTGGGTCGGAGCTTGTGTCTTAGAACCTATGGTGTAACATGAAAAGAAAGCACCATAGCACAAATGCATCAGTACAACTGGAGTACTGAGTATACGAGGAAGGTTGGATGAACATAAAGGGTTTCATGCATGAATAACATTGACTGACCAATATGAACGTGGGAGTGCAAACACACATATATAAAAACTGGGACTGTGAATACTTGATAGCATGACCTGTAAGATAATACATGGTTTACTGATAACTGTCATGAATGATACTAAAATTGATAACGTTGACGACTTTATCTGATAGTCCTGTATATACTGAAAGCTGAAGAACACCCTGAGTTCTTTTAGTGATACTGATACTGAAACTGTGGGAAGTAGTGTTTAACCAATATGCCCCATGTATATCGTTATGGCTAAGCTGGGGTCCAATCTTCACCTCGACTGGAGGGGTGTCAATGCCGTACCACGGGTAAGGACATCCTGTGAGTGACCCTTATCTAGTGGGTACTCAATGAGAATGGTAGGAAACCTAAACTGACGGGTTAAGCCACCTCATCAACCCTAATCTGACGGGTTAAGATGTCTCAACCTACGTAGGATACGTAGTTCTGGAACACAGGGATGACTACTAAGAATCACACCCCGAACTGGCGGGTAAGTTCCCATCCTTGGATTCACTCGGTTCTAACCTCTACTCCGATCTGGAAGGACTGGACATGAATAGCTGACTATGCATGACTTAATCTTACTGAATTTTGTTGACTGGCGGAATGTTACTGATATCTGACAATTGACTAAGATCATGAGGTTTTCCTGAGTCACATGACTGATTGAAGTTTATGGAATCATAGCTTGAGTTTGGATATTGTGAAATATGACATGGCTCTAAGCAGACACCTATACTTTTTGGGTACAAGTACCCCTGTGACTCGATGGAAGGAAACTGACACACATGACTGACTTGATCATAGGAGTAGAGTCCATAATATATAATATCATAAATAGGGATCTCATACTAAACATGGTTATCAAAAACATATTGCATGGAAAGGATTTCATATCACATGGAAGTACTTCCACAATCTTAATATCATGTTCATTGCATAATCATATTGGCAACATATACCAATAGCATGGAAGTTCATGTGGAATGGCATGGTAATCATACATCTTGTTCATAAGTAGGATTTGCAAGTAAACCTAGCATAATCTTATAAGAATAGTTCATGAGTATTCCAACAACATTTACAAGGCACATTATCAACATAGAAGTCATTGGAACGTAAGGGCACACATGAATCCTTCACTTAGTCACAAATTATCTACATTGCAAGATTTCTAGATTCTTAGGCATTTTATCAAACACCTTACATGCACATCTTAATCATAGTTCAAATCATTAAATTATACATCATGAACAACCAAATTTACATGTTTCCAACTCATATGATATCATAAAATTCAAAAAAACATCTAAAGATTCTATCTTGGGAATCACCCAATATCAAAAACATGATCATCAACACCCAACAATATAGTAATCCTACTTTATAATGAAAAAGAGGGTTTTTGAACTTTATGGATGAAAGGGATCCATAAATCAACTCACGCATACCTTAGAAGGAATATTCTTGATCATTGAAGGAGGAATTTCCTTTAAATCGGGTCTTCAAGCTTAGTTATGCAACCCTAGTTGATTTTCTCTTTTAGTTCTCTTGGATGATGAGCTTTGAGATGATAATAGGGTTGTAATATGTTTAAAAGCTATATATTTCATAGGATTGAGATTAGGGACGTGTAAGGAGTGTTAAAAGACTTAATTACCCTTAAAATGACTCAAAATGGAGTGTTCATGGCACCTAGAACTGACTTAGGTAGCGTCCAGGTGATTGCCTAAGCTAGGTTGTGTGGCTCCTAACCAATCTCCTATGCTTGGGTTGGGCGGCGCCTAACCAATCGCCTATCCTTACTATCTCTCACGAAAATTGGCATAACTTTTCGCTGGGGTAATGGATTAAGGCGAAATTTGTATCGTTGAAAGCCAATTCGATTCTCTACAATTTCTTAGGTTTTAATCAGCCAAAATACCACAGAAACATTAAGTTATACTCGTTCAAACATCACCCTTTCAAAATCGACCACTAAAACTTGATGGATTCAGAAACTCTTAGCTTGTATTATCTTAAGTGACTCATATGAACATGCTTAATGCATCATAATCTATCCTATCACTAAGATGTTCATTATAAGTCATGTAATCAAGTATGAATCATAGAATAGGAGATTTCATACGTAGGAATACCTATTAACTTCCTATCTTAGAAACATGTGGGGTATTAAAACATCTCCCCCTTGGGAATATTCATCCTCGAATGAGAATTTATTAAGAAGGGATACAAGAAAATTGAACCTGAACTGAACATGAAGAATTGAAACTTGATCTCATGACTGACATGCTAAACATACTGAACTCGTGTATATCTGATGCATGGACAACTGACGCATGAATGCATGAATGAGTATGAAATGGTTAATAGGTACCAAGTTTATACTGGAAACATGAACGTGAAACTAAATAAGATTTAGGAGAACTGTTACCTTGAGCTTGATCTGAATTGGCGGGGAAGAGGTGAGGATACACGGTATACATATCTGCTTCTGCTTTCCAAGTAGCTCCCTCATGAGACTGATTTTACCAAAGAACTTTGACAAGAGGGACTTCTTTTTTCTTCAATCTATGAGTCTGATAATCTAAGATTTTGACTAGAATCTCTTCATAGGAGAGGTTGTTCTGAATGTTGATGATCTGAATAGGGACAACAACTACTGGGTCACCTATGCACTTTTTTAGCAAAGAGACATGGAAGACTGGATTCACTCAGGCTAGATCTAAAGGCAACTCAGGCTCATAAGCTATCTTGCCGAAGCAACAAAGAATTCTGAAGGGACCGACATACCGGGTACTGAGTTTCCCTTTCTTTCCAAACCTCTTCACTCCCTTCATGGGAGAGATCTTAAGATAGACATAGTCATTGACCTCAAACTCAAGATCCTTTCTACGAACATCTGTATAGGACTTCTATCAGCTCTGAGCAGCCCGAAGTCTTTCTCTGATCAACTGAATTTTCTCTAAGGTGTCGAATACTAAGTCATGACCTATGATTGAGTCCTCACTAACTTCAAACCAACCAATTGAAGATCTATATTTCCTACCATAGAGATATTTGAATGGAGCCATCTAAATACTAGAATGATAGCTATTGTTGTATGAAAACTCAATCAAAGGCAAGTGGTCATCCCAACTTTCCTTGAAGTTAATTCCATATACCCTTAGCATATCTTCAAGAGTCTGAATGGTCCTCTCTGCTTGACAATCTGTTTGAGGATAAAATGTTGTGCTGAGATGGACTTTAGTACCGAGACCCTTTTGGAATGCCTTCCAAAAGTGAGAAGTGAACTGGGTACCTCTATCTAAGATGATAGATAGTGGAACACCATGTAATCTGACTAACTCCCTGATATAGAGTTTGGCATAATCCTCGGCAGAATAAGAAGTACGAATAGGAAGGAAATGAGCTGACTTGGTCATTCTATCTATAATGACCCAGACTGAATCATGCTGATGACGAGTTCTAGGCAAACCCGTCACGAAGTCCATGTTAACTTTTTCCCACTTCCAAGTAGGAATGGTGAACTGTTGTATGGAACCACTAGGTTTCTGATGCTCTATCTTAACCTGCAGACATATAGAGCACTTAGCCATAAACTCTACAATATCTCTCTTCATCCCACTCCACCAATAGATCTCCCAAATATTGTAGTAAATCTTAGTAAACCCTGGATAAATAGAGTATCGTGCACCATGCTCTTCTGCAAGTATTTGCTGCCTCAATTCATCTACACCTAGAACACATAGACAACCCTGACAATTAAGAGCACCATCTCCGCCTTGGGAGAAAAGCTCAACTTTCTGATTCTGAACTGACTCTTTGAGATTGACAAGGCTAGGATCCCTTTCTTGGTTCTCTTCCACCTCGAAAAGTAGAGATGACTCTAAACTACTATGAATACATACACCACCCTCTAAAGAATCGACCAAGCGAATGCCTAGTCTGGTAAACTGATGGATCTCCTCAGCTATTTTTTCTTACTATCCTTAACGTGAGAAATACTACCCATGCAGAGTCAACTGAGAGCATCGGCCATAACATTGGCCTTGCCCGAATGATAAAGAACAATCATGTCATAATCCTTCTAGAGCTCTAACAACCTTCTCTAGCAAAGATTGAGATCTTTCCGAGAAAAGTCATACTGGAGGGTTTTATGGTCTGTGAAGACATCTACATAAACTCCATTGAGATAGTGCATCCAAATCTTCAAGGTAAAAACTACAGCTGCTAACTTAAGATCATGAGTAGGATAATTCTTCTCATGTGGCTTTAACTGTCTAGAGGCGTAGGCTATGACCTTACCATGCTGCATGAGGACATAACCTAAGCCCACTCTAGATGCATCACAATAGACTACAAAACCATCTAAACCATCTGGAATAGCTAGAACTGGAGCAGAGGTGAGTCGAGTCTTCAACTCTTGAAAGCTCTTCTCGCATGACTCTGACCACTGAAACTTAATCTTTTTCTGAGTCAATCTAGACATGGGAGATACAATAAAAGAAAATCCCTCGACAAATCGTTTGTAATAGCCAGCCAAACCCAAGAAACTCTTAATATCTGATGGAGATACGGGTTTGGGCCAATTTTTTACTGCCTCAGTTTTCTGAGGATCTACTCTAATTCCATCACCAAAAACAATATGGCCAAGGAATGATACTGATCTTAGCCAAAATTTGCACTTGCTGAACTTAAAGAATAATTGGTGATCCCTGAGAGTTTGAAGAACAATCCTATGATGGTATGCATGATCATGCTCTATGCAAGAATTGACCAGAATATCATCTATGAAGTCTATGAAAAACATATCCAAGTACTCCTTGAACAAATTCATCAACTCCATAAAATCTGCAGGGGCATTGGTAAAACCAAATGACATGACTAAAAATTCGATGTGACCATACCGAGTACGGAAAACTGTCTTCGAAATGTCACATTCTCTAACTCTGAGCTAATGATAGCCTAATCTGAGGTCTATCTTGGAGAAGTAACTGGCACCCTATATTGGTTGAATAGATCATCAATCGTGGGAAGAGGATATCTGTTCTTGACCGTGACCTTGTTGAGTTTACGGAAATCAATACACATCCTAAGAGAACCATTTTTTTTGCGCACGAATACTACTGGCGCACCCCATGGGGAAACACTGGGTCTAATGAATCCCTTATCTAAGAGATCCTTCAACTGATCTTTCAGTTCCTTGAGTTCTGCTGCTGCCATTCTGTATGGCAGAATTAAAATAGGTTGAGTATCAGAAAGAAGGTCTATGCCGAAGTCTATTTCTCTTTCGGGAGGAATGCCTGGAAGATCTTTTGGAAAGACATTTGAGTATTTATTAACAACAGGGAGTGTTTTGAGCCTGGGATATTCAGAACTGGAATCTTTAACATGCACGAGATGATACACACACATCTTAAAAATCATTTTCCTTGCCCAAAAATAGGAAACAAGTTGACCCCTGAACACTGAAATACTACCCTTCAACTCTAGGACAGGCTCATTCGGGAACTGAAACTAAACTATCCTGTTTCTGCAATCGACTATGGAATAGTAGGAATGAAGCCAATCCATGCTGAGAATGACATCAAAATCAGTCATCTCTAACTCTACTAAATCTGCTGACATGGATTTCTGAGATATCATAACTGAGCAGTTCCTGTATACCCGTCGGGCTATAATGGTTTTACTCACTATGGTAGAGACTGAGAAGGGCTCTGCTAGGACTTCGGGACTGATTCCAAAATCACCTACTATGTATGGAGTAACAAAAGAGAAAGATTCACCTGGGTCTATCAAAGCATAAACATGAACACGGAAAATATGTAATGTACCAGTAATGACATCACGAGAATTTTCCTGATCCTTCCGGGACTGAAGAGCATAGAGTCTATATGGGCATTGCCCACTGGTAGCATTGGAAATGGTACCCTGCTGGTTCAGGCGACTAGACTGAGATGTGGAATGATTTAGCTGAACCTAAAGACTTGAATGTAGAAACTCCCTAATCCTATGGCCTAGCTTGCCACAACCAAAACAGATATCACTACCAGCTCTACCAATGCCCTTGTGGTTCTTACCATAAGTCTGACAAAAGGGATTCGTTCGAGCACTGCTAACACCGCCCTGAGATTTAGAGCCTGGTGCTTTGTCTCTATTGCCGTCTCTAAACTTCAGCACTGGAGCGCTGGCTGAGAAAGGAGCTGGAACGGCTGACTTGGAGAAAAATTGAGAACAGTTTCCTCCATCTAACTTGGGGTGAGTGAAGTTGAAATTACCTGACCTTGCTCTCTTGTTCTGCCTCTCCCTAGTCTTAAACTTCTGCTCTTCTACTTGTTGGGCATAAGTTATGAGTCTGGCTAAGGTCATATTACCGATCATCATCGCAGACCTACACTCATTTACCATGCTATCGTTGACCCTTGACACGAACTTGCTCATCTTAGCTCTATTGTCTGCAACCACATGAGGAGCATACCTAGATAGCTGAGTAAACCTGAGAGAATACTCCCTAACCATCATATACATTTGCCTGAGGTTGATGAACTCAAGAACTTTGGCTTCCCTCATCTCTTGGGGAAAGAATCTGTCTAAGAAGGCCATGATAAATTCCTCCCACTCGATAGGGCCTGTATCATCTAACCTCTCAGACTTCCACTGTTTGTACCAATCATGTGCAACATCCTGTAACTAGTAGGCGGCTAACTCAGCACTCTCAATAGAAGTAACACCCATGATGTCAATGACCTTCTGGACTTGGTCAATGAACTCCTGAGGGTCCTCATCGGACTTAGATCCATGGAATGATGGAGGTTTCATCCGGGTGAAATCCCGAACCCTAGCTATTTTAGGATTGGCTAATGGATTAGCCGGAATGACTGGTGGCCGTTAAGTCTGTGCAGCCATGGACTGAGTAAGTGTGGTAAATGTGGCTCTAAACTCCGCATGGGAAACATGTTTGCCTAAAGGATCTTCGGGCTGAGGAGCTGGCTAGTTTCTTCTCTTTGGGGCCATGGTCTAGAATAAGAGAAGAATGGATTAGACTGAGAGTTTAATTGGTGATTATGCTCACTAGCATGACATGATTAATGAAGAAAGGAGACTGTTTCTAAAACATCTTATAGCCTCCTGCACATAAATGTGGCACACAACACACCCATGTACAAGACTCTACTAGATGTGGATTTCAGACTTCCTAGGACTCTATTGAACCTTAGGATCTGATACCATGTTTGTAACACCCCGATTTGCTAAACTAGAATGCTACACGGTGCTCATGACCCTGAGGGACCACAAGCTAACCCATGACTAATATCTATACCTGTATACTGTAAATCATGATATAACAATGTGTAATACATAGAACTATAAGGCCATAAGGTTCAACTGAATAAAACCATGTGGTGAAAATACTGAAAACAACTCAATCTGAACGTAAATCTGAACATAAATCTGAATGTAAATCTGAAAGCCTCTAAACTATAAGTATAAGGAATTGAAGGAACATGTCTCCAACTAACTCTGTAAAACTAAACTGAAGAAATAAAAAAATGAATCAAATCATATTGTCCTCGAATCAATGAGGACTCACTGTATATCTGCGACTGGAATGCTACCGCTACTGCTGGGCTGGAGCTCGTGTCTCGAAACCTATAGTGTAACATTAAAAGAAAGCACTATAGCATAAATGTGTCAGTACAACTAGAGTACTGAGTATACGAGGAAGGTAGGCTGAATATAAAGGGTTTCATACATGAACAACACTGACTAACCAATATGAACATGGGAGTGCTAACACACATATATAGAAATTGGGACCATGAATACGTGATAGCCTGACCTGTAAGCTAATACATTTTTTACTGATAACGATCATGACTGATACTGAAACTAATAACGTGGATGACTGTATCTGACAGTCTTGTATATACTGAAATCTGAAGAATGCCCTGTGTTCTTTTACTGAGACTGATAATGAAACTGTGGGAAGTAGTGTTTAGCTGACTTGCCCCATGTATGCCGTTATTGTTAAGCTGGGGTCCAATATCCACCCCAACTAGAGGGGTGTCAATACCGTGCCACAGGTAAGGACAGCCTGTGAGTGACCCTTATCTGGCGGGTACTCAATGAGAACGGTGGAAACCCTAAACTGATGGGTTAAGCCACCTCATCAACCCTAATTTGACGGGTTAAGATGTATCAACTTACGCTGGCTACGTAGTTCAGGAACACAAGATGACTACTAAGAATCATACCCTGAACTAGCGGGTGAGTTCCCATCCTTGGGTTCACCCGGTGCTAACCTCTACTCCCATCTGGAAGGACTGAACATTAATAACTGACTGTCCATGACTTAATCTTACTGAATTCTGTTAACTGGCAAAATATTACTGATATCTGACAACTGACTAAGATCATGAGGTTTTCCTGAGTCACATGATTGACTGAAGTCTATGGAATCATAGCTTGAGTTTGGATATCATGAAACATGACATAGCTCTAGGCACACAGCTATAGTTTTCGGGTACAAGTACCCCCATGACTCAATGGAAGAAAACTGACACACATGACTGACTTGATTATAAGAGTAGAGTCCATAATTTATAATATCATAAATAGCGATCTCATACTAAGCATGGTTATCAACAATGCTTTGCATGGAAAGGATTTCATATGACATGGAAGTACTTGCACAATCTCAATATCATGTTCATTGCATAATCATATTGGCAACACATACCAATAGCATGGAAGTTCATGTCGATTGCATAGTAATCATACATCTTGTTCATAAGTAGGATTTGCAAGTAAACATAACATAATCTCATAAGAAAAGTTCATGAGTATTCCAACAACATTTACAAGGCACATTATCAACATAGAAGTCATTGGAACGTAAGGGCACATCATGAATCCTTCACTTAGTCAAAATTTAGCTATATTGCATGATTTCTAGTTGCTTAGGAATTTTATCAAACACCTTATATGCACATCTTAAGAATAGGTGTAATCATCAAATTATACATCATGAACAACCAAATTTACATGTTTCCAACTCATATGATATCATGAAATTCAAAAAAACATATAAAGATTCCATCTTGGGAATCACCCAATATCAACAACATGATCATCAACACCCAACAATATAGAAATCATACTTTATAATTAAAAAGAGGGTTTTTGAACTTTATGGGTGAAAGGGATCCATAAATCAACTCACGCATACCTTAGAAGGAAGATTCTTGATGATTGACGGACGAATTTCCTTTAAATCGGATCTTCAAGCTTAGTTACGTAACCCTAGTTGTTTTTCTCTTTTAGTGCTCTTGGATGATGAGCTTTAAGATTATAATAGGGTTGTAATATGTTTAGAATCTATATATTTCGTAGGGTTAAGTTTAAGGAAGTGTAAGGAGTGTTAAAAGACCTAATTACCCTTAAAATAACTCAAAACGGAGTGTTTTTGGCACCTGGAACTGACTTAGGCGGCGTCCAAGTGATTGCCTAAGCTAGGTTGGGCGGCGCCTAACCAATCGCCTATGCTTGAGTTGGGCGGCGCCTAACCAATCGCCTATCCTTATTGTCTCTCACGAAAATGGGCATAACTTTTCGCTCGGGTATTGGATTAAGGCGAAATTGGTATCGTTCGAAAGCTAATTCGATTCGCTAAAATTTGGTGGGTGTAAATAAGCCAAAATACCACATTAACATTGAGTTATACTCGTTCAAAGATGACCCTTGAAAAATCGAACACTAAAACTTGATGGATTCAAAAACTCTTAGCTTGTATCTCCATAAGTGACTCATATGAACATCCTTAATGCATTATAAGCTATCCTATCACTACGATATTCATTGTAAGTCATGTACTCAAGTATGAATCACAGGATAGGAGATTTCATATGTAGGAATACTTTTTCACTTCCTAGCTTAGAAACATGCGGGGTATTACAACTCAGTAGGCATCATCAACCGACAAAGCTAAATCATAATATAAATGTTCTAAGATACCAGATAAAATAAACATGTCAAGGCAAAAGGGCAAACCTAATATTAAGCTTCAAGACTGTTGTACATTATTAACTGAAAAAACTTGAATAATAAAGCAAGGTTCACATAGTTATACCAAAAATATTTTCACCCATAAAACAATAAGCGCGCAAAAGTTAATAACTCAACACAGGTCCTGATAAGCCAGAAGAGTACAATCACGAAAAGATTACAACCCAATAGCCCCAAATTACAAAGTTATTATGACATAACCAATAATCCATCCTAACAAAATCATAAAATAAATAAATCCCGACACGTCGAACTTGAAAAAACACTTAATAGTACAATCACCATTACCATCATACATAGAATATGAATCAGAGCTCATATTATCAACATAATTATCATATGATAGACTAGAAACAAAAATCATATATTATTATCATGATTAATTGGTTGATTCAAACTATAACTCTTTTATCGTTAGACCATATCAATAGACCATTTAAATAATCCCCATTCATAAACCTAATCACTAAATAAAAATGATTATCCACCGGAACTTATTTTGAGTTAGAACTAACTGTCAATTACAAAACTAGCATAATCAATTAGAATCTAATCTGTTCAAAGAACCAAAATATGCATTAATAAGGGCATACCCAATGTAAATATCTACAAAAGATAATAAAAGTCATGACCTATGAAGGGCGAGAGGGGCCCACTTTTAGTCCCAAAAATCCATATTGGTCAATTATACTTTGGACAAGGATAAGGTATGTAAACTCATTTCTAGATGTTAACTAAGCTATGACTAGCACTAACATAGCAATTTATCCTAAAACACAAGATACTAAGTCAGTTATGCAAAGATTATAGTTTCGAGATAGCCCTATATAGTCCAAATAACACAAATATTATCAGTCATACCTCCAGCATACCACAAAATTATTCAATCAATGAAGAGTGTAAACCTAGACTACCTAGACGTCAAATAAAAGCTCAAAGATTTTGCTAAACCAATGAGTTGATTTTTCGAGGAGCTTTTACAAGGCGACATGCTAATAAAATCACAATACACTCAACTAAACGAGGACAATGATATCTATATTTCACTATTGTGCTTCAGGTCCAAAATTATGTAGAAATGCAATATAGGGCTTATTTGCTGAATTACACTTTCAAAATTAAAAAAATGTTCTCTATGCTCAAGGAACATTTACCCTAAAAATTAGAGAATTCTGAGCTCTAATGGTGCTACAATCAAGCCACCACGACTCAAAAGATTTTAGCAAATGGTTGAGGAATTTATCATAAAAATATTTAAACTAAAAAAATATTCAAAGAAGAAATGCATAAATTAATTGTACCAAAGCTTCACAGTCACCCATAATTGATTGTCCAAGGATTTCCCACGTTTTAGGGTTGGCAATTCAAATAAATTTACGAAAATTGGTGAAAATTAGGTTAAGTGGGGTATTTATACCCTCTCACGACCAAAGATGTTGCTTAAGTAGATATTAGGTCACTTAAGTGAATATTAGTTAAAAACCCAAATGTCGTGTTCATAGAAACAGCGGCCTCAACATATATCATGTAAGTGACGTTGTTATCACTTAAGTGGCAATAACTTACGCAATACAAGTGGACCAACCCAGGTCTCTTAAGAGATCGAGTGGTCGCTTACGCAATTCACTTGAAACCAACAATGACTCTACCATCCCCCGAGATTTATCAAAAATACAGTGTATGAAAATAAACTATGCTACTTTATCAAATTTGGATTTTTGTACTCAATCACACAAATGAAATATCCATATGAGGTTTATTAATAAAAAGTGAATCCTACACCCTCTTACAAGCTTTCTTAACTTTAGGCCAATATACAAAAAAAAGCCTGGCAATACTTAGACCCAAACCTGGGTCCACATAGCCAATAGTCGACATTCTAAAATTGTTGGAACTATTTGAATTATTATATGAGGTAGTTTGACTAATGTCTTTTCAAGATAGATAATTTAAACTAGTGAATAACTCAAAATAGGTAATTGGTTCTATATTCTAAATAAACTACTCGATAGCTGAACTGTCAGTTCAAGCTAGTCATAAATGACTTAGGGTAGATATAGGAAAGCTATAAAATGCAAAAATTATAGAAAATGATCGGGAGGGTCTTTACAATATCCACTACTAAAAGAACTTTCAGCCGCGAAAGTAAACGATTAACCTGTACCTAAGGCCCTAAACAAGTAATGATACTAGGTCAACATCTCGCTCTCATTCTCCATAAGCTAGAAGTGAACACTGAACACCTATGTGAAATGATAGATATAGGAACACCATGCAAACTGAATATCTCAATAACATAGATTCGAGCACACCGCTCTACACTAAAGGACATCTGAATAGGTATGAAATCGGCTGATATGGTAAACCAAAACATAATTACTCAAATACCATTGGAACCATGAGAAGTATGAGGCAAACCACTAATAAAGTACATAGTATTCCACTAACATTTCTACTCGAGAATGGGCTAGCATTGAATCAAGCCACCAGATCTCTAATTCTTTGCCTTCACCTGCTGACAACTAGACAATGATCTACAAAGCACAAAACGTCTTAATTTATACCACTCCACCAATTATTCTACCTCAAATATCTATACATCATAGTTGTACCTAGGTGAATAGAATATTTAAAGTTGTTAGCCGTACACATTATTAACTGAGTTAAGTCAACCTATGAAATACAAATGTAGCTATCAAATCTCAAGACATGCTTAAAATCCTAGCTATCTCTCTTGGACTCACCACTCAACAGATGACCAC
The DNA here is from genome assembly GCF_002878395.1 of Capsicum annuum. Classification (NCBI taxonomy): domain Eukaryota; kingdom Viridiplantae; phylum Streptophyta; class Magnoliopsida; order Solanales; family Solanaceae; genus Capsicum; species Capsicum annuum. Next base: position 48,467,682 of record NC_061114.1, read on the forward strand.
AAATGATGCAAAACCTTTTATCCTCAAACTAACAACTCTAAATCTACTCAAATAGAGAAGACATCACTCAGTAATAGCAAGAATCCCTATAGGGTCTAAAATATTGAGTCACACAATTATGTTAGCTAAGGACTGAATATCAGGTGAGAACAACCTCTGATGAACTGAAATACATGACAAACTACCCATACTCACCGTATTTAGGCTTAAGGCATTCGCTACTACGTTTGCCTTGGTAGAATGATACAAGATAGAGATGTCATAATTCTTAAGAAATTCCATCCATCTACGCTACCTAGAATTATGCTTTCATTGGGTTATAAGCTATTGAACACTATGATTATTATGAAGATGTTACAATGCATACTATAAAGGTAATGTTTCCAAATCTTAAACATGTAAACTACCACTACCAACTCCAAATCATGTATATGGTAGTTGCACTCATGTACCTTCAACTAACTGGATGCATAGGAATGTCATGACCTTGCAGTAATAATACACAAGCTAAATAAACATTATAGGCCTCATAATACATGGTGAATCCCTCAACCTTAAGCGGAAGAGCCATAATAGAAGTTGAAGAAAGAAATACCTTAAGCTTTCTAAAGAATGACTTACACTTCTTGGACCTTCAAAGAGTAGCCCCCTTCCTAGCCAATCTGGTTATCAGCATTGCAATAGTAGCAATACTCTCAACTAACCACCTATAGTAATCGGCCAAATCAATGAAGGTACAAACCTCCGATATACTTATAGGTCTAGCCTAATCACAAAAAGACTTATCCTTTGTTGGGTCTACAAAAATCCCTTTCTTAGAAACCATATTACCTTGTCATGTCACCGATTAAAGCCAAAACTTATACTAAGATAATTTTTGCAAAAATCACATTATCTCTCAAAGTCTGGAGTACAATCCTCAAATGATACATATGATCCTCTCTTCTCTTTTAATGAACATAGATGTCGTTGATGTAAACAATCACATAGGAATCGAATTAAGTCCTAAACACTCTGTTCATCAAATCTATTGATATTATATGAATCAACCCAAAAGACATCACTCAGAACTCACAATGATCTTAAAGGGTTCTAAATGTTGTCTTTGGTATATCCTTAGGTTGAATCTTCATCTAGTGGTAACTAAACCTTAAATCAATCTTAGAGAACACTGGTGGTCAAATAAATCATCAATGCTAGGAATAGGATACTATTTCTTTACCGTCCCTTATTAAAATGCCTATAATCAATACATAAAGTCATGGACCATACCTCTACATAAAAAACAACACAGGATCTCTCCAAAAAGGCATACTCATTTAGTAAAACTCTTACCAAAAATGTCCTAAAGCTAATAATTTACCCACATAACCTCGACAGGAGCCATACTGTAAGGTACCATAAAAATAAGTCTAGTTCACAACACAAGAATAATAAAAAATTCAATATCACACTCAGGGGAGGACTAGTTCGACCGGTGGAGAAAATATGAAGAAGATAAAAATTACAAGGGCAATGTAAAGAGTCAGACTCTCCGTACTTACATAACGAAAATAAGCGAGATAAGACTCACAAAATCTTTTACTAAGCCTCCTAGAATGAATATAATAAGTAATCCCCATCTCCTGAGAGCTAATTAGTCCCTACCATATCACTAGGAGTATGCTAGACATGGAAAAGGTAATGCTCTTGGAAGAATAACTGGGGACCGCATGATAGTCGGATAACCAATCCATGCCTAAATTCATATCAAAATCCACCATGTCTAATATAAAATGATCAACATAAGTATTAAGGTTTCGAATAACCATAGTAAATAGTCTACAAACCCTATCAACAACTAAAGAGTCAACTATGAGAGTACATACATAAAACGGCAAAGATAATGAATCCTAAGATAACTCTAACTGTAGTGTATAATAAGTAGACACATATGATTAAGTGGCTTTAGAATCAAATAAAGCAAAACTTAAATCCTAGCACACCATAATCATACCAGTAATAACAACATCCAAAGATACAACCTCAGGTCAAGCAGCTACAACATACAATTGACCACGCTAGCTACCTGGCCACAGTTCAGAGAGATCTTATTTCTAACCTACCTAAGAAACTCTACAAGAACCTTGGAGAATACCCTTATGACCATGCATACTTCCACTATTTGGGTGCAAAACTGTTACAAATTATTGTAATACTCTAAACTTATGGAACCACCACTAAACTACTAGGGAATGCTCTCTTGATATGACAAAGAGCTCTATAACCATAACATGCCCTACGAATAACACTAAACTTAGAATACAAGGATGACTAAAAAAACCACCATAACAAAAATAACTAGAAGATAATCCTATAACTAGAAGAAAATCCTATAAAAGACTGACAACTACCCTGGCCATGTCAATCACCTAAACTAGACTATCTTTTATCATTAATCATTAGTGCATCCTGAATGATCCTACCTTGAGAACCACAATATCAAAATTATGGTCCACTACAACTCTCGATAAAACTACCCTAATAATTTAGCCTCTTATTATTTCACCTTTGGAACTCATGATACATCTCCTTCATAACATGAGATTGATAGAAAACCTCTGCGAAAGACCTATCCATAATAACAAACTTTGTGTAGACATATAAAGAGAAAATATCAATCACTAAAAAAACCAAAAAACTCTCTAGTATTCTATTAATTCATAGAAATTTTGATGCTTAAAACAATGAAACTATGTGTGTTACTTAGGTTGTTTTGTAAGATATGATGTGGTGTTGTTATGTTTTTTAGGAAATCATATTTTAGGACTATTATCTGTTGAAATAATGAATGTTTAAGTTTTTCATCACAAAGGTAGACACATACGGACCGTATGTACTACGTATGAACCGTAGGTGCTAAAGTAGGTGTTAGAAAATAGAAATCCAAAGAATCAAAATTGTAAGCAAAAGACTCTATCACTTATGAAGGGGCAGCTACTATTCGAAGGTGCCAGCTATAGTGTATAGATCATAGAGTAGGTGTAAAAGAGGCAAAGTTCAGAGATTTTAGAAGCTGTAGGGGAAAGGTGGCCACTTAGAAGGACAACCTATAGATCGTAGGTGGCCTAGTAAATGGCCACCGTCTTTATTTTCCTTCTTTGTTTGGCAGTTATTTCCTAGGTTTTCCTTCATACCTATATATTCTCTTTTGATGTTTCTTATTTTTTTATGGAATCTTAACACTTACAATCTTATAATTGATTCCAAGATTCAAATTTGATCTTGCGATTACTTTTTTCTTGATTTTAGTTAATAATTTTGTATAAGACTTTGGGTTTCATTCAATTGTTATTGTGATATGATTTGAATAACGTTAATTAAGAGTTACTGTGTTTCTTTAACAAAAATAAGTGCTAAAGCCCATATATAGGGTTATTGAAACCATGGAAGATCTATAGAATAGAAGAAGTGTTGAATAGGTGTGAACTGATATTCTTGCATCTATTGTGGTTACCTTAAATTTAATAGTTTTCTTAGCAGTTTCAGATGTTAAAATACCACCTAGTATATCAGTACTTACTTCACCAGAGAACAAGGGATTAGGAAAAGATATTCACAACAGTAATTTGAAGTTTAATTATTGATCTAGGCTGATAAGCATTATCTACTTAAGACGGTTATCTATCATCTAATAATATGAGACTTAAAAGTAAATATTATACACGTATATAGGATAAGGGTTAGTAATGCTACATCTTAAGAGTCAAAAGGTAAAAGATAAAATCTATCAATAATTCCATATGATAGTTGATGGTACATAACTTAGCAAATTCTATATGCAAGACATTGGGTTGGTTCAACAAACCACAGTAAAACTACTGATTGAGAAGGTAAGGGGAACACAATCCTATTGTTTGTCTCCAATTGATTACAACCCAATTTGAGTTCTATTATTTTTTGAGATTAGTACAACAAACTTCCTACTTACTTTCTGCACTTCCCGTTAGTTCCAGCAAATAAGAGATATAATTCCACATATTTATTTGGGTTTGACCTGAACCTTGGTAGGTTTAGTTTACTTAACAGTAACCATTTTATCAATAATTAGAAGTGTATTTTGGGAATTGATCACTTTATCAAACTTAATAGTCTGAATAAAATTAACAAGCCTACACAACTAATGAAATTTATCCTCATAATCTACAACAATCATAAAGCCCTTCTAATAATGTACTTTTTGATGAAGATCTTAGAGAACTGAGTTTATATAAATGGGGGAGACTAGGCATATAATGATGGAACAACTGAGTACATGCCATCTTTAAGGGGTTTGGAATGATCCTAATGTGGTATCTCCCCTTGCATAAGGTGATCCTAAGAACGTTCCTGATTGATAGACAAAGAAATTATTAGTAGATGAAGCTGCCAACTAGAGAAGGGAAGAGGTTTCCTAATAAGCTCAGTAATTAAAGCTACCTAGGACAAGATTGACAGTACATCATCGAGCAGCATTTGACGGTAATCGAGATATAGTTTAAGGTAGAAAACCTCAAGTTATCCAAGCATGCAAGTACTTTCAACTATATGATGATAAAGAGGATATGGGATACATTAGCCAGAAGAAACAAGATCTATTATTCCTCCTATATTTGCCCATAATGTTAAATTTTACATTACCAGTGCCATGATCCAACACTTGAATTTTAAAGGTGTGTTTTTGGGCTTGGCTACTAAAAAAATAAGTATGCATCTTGCTAATTTAAGAAAATGTTGAGCATGATACACAATCATTGTATTTCTAGGATGAGTATACTTGAACTATATTATTAAGCCTTGAATATTAGTTTTTGAGAAATGGCTGACACAATCATTGGAGGTGAAATATAAGATTATGTAAAGAAGCAACATATAAGGTTCTATACACGATCTCTCAACCCAACAAAGGGTGTCAAGCTAAGGAGGTTTATAGTGGTGTTGTCACTTATGCCATTGGAGATTTCAGCGACCATAGAGTAGTGGATGATTTTGTGGTGTAAAAAGTTGTGAAGCCTACTAAGTAGTTAACAATAGTGAATTTTGTGAAGGTAAATTATGTAGCTGCACAGGCTTCACCCTCTAGAGCATCTAAGTACTTAGAAGAGGAGACTAAGTATTTTAATCAAGAATTGGTGGATTTCCAGGCCTATCCACAAGGAAGCCAAGGTCAGAACTATTATAGAGATAGATACAGAAATTACAGAAATGAAATTGATGACGACTAGAGATGGAAATATGGCTACAAAGAGAAGGGAGAAAGATATTTTCCACTGGGCAGCCATGATCCTAAATTAAGAATAAAGGAGTTGATGTTCAAACTGGTGAAGGGTCAAGAAAATCAAGAAATATGCATTAAGGATACTAAGGCTGATATCTCAAGTCGGACTTAGAAGGTTGAGTCTTATGCGACTGTAATTATTCAGTTAGAGACATAGTTTGGGCGGATGACTGCTACTTTAAATCTATGGTAGTCGGGTACCCTTCTAAGGAACATGGTCTAGAATCCAAATAATGATGTTCATTGTCTTTCTATTACCATAAAAAGTTATAATATTACTGTTTAACCCCCGTTACCTTCTATGGATGTGGCAAAGAATGATAGTACTATTGATGATGAGACACCTGTTATGGAGTCATACAAGGCGACATGTGTTTATATTAGTGTTGGTGAGGATAAAGGAAAGAGCAAAGTCGATTATATTATAGTGAAAAAAATTTCGTGACCTCCTCCTCATTTTTCTCAAAGACTAAAATAGATTAATGATGTTGGGAAGTTTAAGAGATTTATTGAAATTTTGAAAGATTTGAGTTTTAATATCCCTCTTTTTTAGGCTTTGGAGCAGATACTTGGGTATGCCAGGTTTATGAAAGAATTCGTGGCAAAGAAGAGAGCAACAAGTTTTGATGAAGTTAGTGGATTGCACAACTTTTGTGCAGTCACTTTTAAGTTTGTGGCCTCGGAGAGGGATGATCCCAATGTTTTCATGATCCCATGTATGATAGGGACATCTGGATTTTCCAAAGCATTATGTGACTTGTAAACCAACATCAATTTTATGTCACAAGATGAATTAAATAAATTTTGCTTGAGCCCTCTAGAACGACTACAATGTGGTTGTTAATGGGAGATTATACTGTACAGAAACCCGTAGGAATATTTTTTTATGTGTTTGTGAAAGTTGATAACTTTATTTTCGATTGTGACATTGACCTCGAGATGCCTATCATATTGGGAAGACCATTCATAGCCAGGTAATGTGATGGTTGATATGGAAAAGAGGGAGCTAAATTTTTGACTAAGAAAAATGAAGTTACCTTTAACATCTAAAGAACTATGAAGCAGCCAATCAAAATGACGGTATTGTTAGTTATTCATTGTGTGGATAATTTAGGAAGGTATTCTTTTGTGCAAATGATGAAATATGAGTGATAAATGTACCCATATCATGTCGCAATGCTAAATCAAGAACTGAATTGGAGACAACCAATGGACTTGTTGGAGAAGTCCTAGTAGCCAATATAGCCACATCGTGCAAGACGTTAAATCATGTGTTAGGTTGGAGACAACCCACTATTTTAATGTTAATGATTATTTTTCTTTTATGGAGGAATCGTATCATTAGGAATGACCTGGAACATGATAATACAATATCTCATTCAGAATATTCCATTGTAGGATGCAATGTCTAATTTAGAATATTCTAGGTAAGGGTACATTATGACCAACTCACAAAGGTCATTAAGTTCTTTGTGGGCCAAGTAAGTTGTGCATTAAATGTAAAGAATGAATTTTAAGGATTTTTATGGAATCTTAGGACTTTAACTCATGAAATTACTTACTAGATTTTAAACACGACTTACAATCCTAAAAGTAATATAATAAGTTTCATAATATAAAGTTCTGATACCAGGGAGCAAGGTCAAAAATTTTGGCCCACCTACAGCATGCACTTATGGACCGTAAGTACCACCTACGATCTGTAGGTACAACCTACAACCTATAGATGGCTTCTATAATTGGTTAAGTTTGGGCCCATTTTTTGTTGAAAAATTTAGGCCCTCCTATGCAAAATATTATTATAAACCGACCGACCTTCTCATTTAAGCATCTTAAGTCCCTTTTAATCTTATAAATCCTCCAAATTCCTTTTGCCCTCTTATAATTCAGACTACCCCACTTCCCTACACATGAGAGAAAGCTAGAGAAAGACTTTTTCTCAGTACCAACTTGTCCAAGTGCACTAGTTATCATTCAATTAAGGGTTTCACTTCACTTTTTCATATTTTACTCCTAATGCTTTGAATAAAAGTAATATTCTAGGCCCCTAATACTAGTATCTAGCGATAACATGAAATTAGTTAGTTGATATGTTTATTTTCTTTCAAAACATAAAAAAATCAACAACCACTTATATAGGAACCTTGAATTATCCTAAATATCGTAATGTGGGGGATTGTTCTCAAACTAAACACTAAGATCATCCCTAAATGGATGTTGAAAATTGTAAAGGTGGAGTAATCCCAAAAAATTATCCATTGTTTTTTTTGACAAAAGTCGATCTAGAGTTATGTGTGCTTATTTGACTTTTTTGGGACGAATATAAAGATTATGGATGTAAAATTGAGAGAAATTCAATGTTTTTGACTATTGACATTTCCTTCAAGTTTGCACTCCCTCACAATATTTCAAACACTAATACATCATGAGCAGTCATAAGTAATAACAAAGTTATGTTCTATTACTTGTTCGAGATTACTAATACACTCCCCTTATTTATTATTTGCATTACCCATTAGTTTTGCCAAATGATAGAAATAATTCCATGTATTCCCTTGGGTTTGACCGTAACCTTATTTGGTTTACATTATTTGATAGAGACCACTTTATCTTCTATTGGAAGTGTACTTTAGGCTTTGATCATTGTCTTATACTTAATAGTCCTAATAAAAGTAACATGTTTGGCCAACTCATGAAATTGAGCCTCATACTCCACAACATCTATGGTGCCCTACTCAAAGCTCTAGAAGTAATCCCTCAAACATTCCCTAAGACAACAAGGAATGTACTTCTCTAAGAAGATCAAAGATAACTGAGTCCATATCAATGGGGGAGATCTACCTTGCCTAGAATAAAAATTACTTCTCCACCATTGTAAGGTTGCACAATCAAACTAAAAGGTAGGGTAATCCATACCACGAGTCTTAACTAATCTAAATTATAGAGCCTATTCAAATAGAAATCAAGAAAACATATGCATCATCTCTTGGTGCACCAAAATACCTAGGACTGCCAACCTCAAGAACCTATCAAACATATTTTTATCCTCAATAGACATTGTAGGATCGACAACCACTAGCTAAACCACTAATGGATGAGAAACGATAGACAAAGGAGGAACGGTATCTTTGAGAGCCACAACTACAAGTGGCATCACCACTTTAATCGTATGTAGATCTATAGAAATTGCACCATTAGATGGTGCACTACAAACCAATCCCAAAATTTAAACCAAAGAATCCCTGAGTAATGAAGAAGAAATAAACCATGCTGGACTTTGGTCTATTCCCTAGCGCACTATTGGTTTGGGTAGAAAAATCTCTGGATCGAGAGTAGAAATAGGGTCTGGTGAAGAGCGCCTAACCTATCCCCAATATAGGGACATATATATGGGCTTTTTATGACCTCTAGGTTATCTACAAATAGTGACAAGATCCCTAGGATCGATCTTCGGACCCTCATCTCATATGGTAGTAGAATGTGTCCTATCCATCAGTGAAAGAATGAAAATCAAAGGAATGCTTTAGAAACCAACATAGAAATTAATCACTAAAGGAGTGAAAGATTTGAAGAACTTCTAAGAATGTCCAATAGCCTTAAAAATATAAGAAATAAAAATCTTTGATCCAATTTTCATGATTTGAGTAGACACTTGCTATTGTACCAATAATAACTGTGAAACCTATGCTTTGATACCAATTTTTCACGACCAGATTTATAAGTCATAATGGAATGTACTTTATCTCGCTAGAAGGTAAGATGAATCATAGATTAGAGCCTGAAGTTCTATGAAATGGGCTACCATGGTGGAAAATAGCCGAAAAGGTAAAAAATCAATATTTAAAGAGTTAAATTAACAATAAAGCAGTCATAACAGGCTAACAGATAATTAAAAAAGCAACTACCATCCTAATATTAGTAATCTTGGTATAAGATCTACTTTAACTAAACTATAGGAACCGAATAGTTAAATACAATCTATCTCAAAAATGAAATACTTGTCATGTATAACTCAAAGGTAAAAGGGAAACTCCAACTCTAAGAGCTCACACTATCACCGAAATCAACACAACGTGATCATCGAATTACAAGCAGCTACTAGTACTCAAATCTCTAACAAAAAGGTACAGAAATTTAGTATGACTACGATAACCACAGGTACTTAGTAGGAACCATTAGCCAACTGAACTAAAGAATAATAATAGTACGATAGAACCAAAAAAAATAAACTAAGTCAACGTAAAAAGGCAAACCTAGAAATAAAATCCTACAATTTTGCACATGAATAAATAAATATATACTACATATTAAAAGTAGGATAACACCACCATACCTACAAGATTGGCCTCAATAAGACAATAAATGCAGAAAAGTAGATAACACAATCCAGGACCTCATAAGCCTGGAGGGTACAATAAAGGAAAGTAAATAGCCCAATAACAATAATGTACTATGTTATCCCACCATAAAAGATAATTTGCCGAACTATTTCACATCATAAATAAATCCTAAAATACCATAATTTAATAGGAACTCAATAGTACATCATTATTACCATTTATTTGTTGGACTTGAATCGAAACTGATATTATCAATGTAATTATCATATTCCAGATTTGAAGCTAAACTATTTATTATCATAAATTGCTATATTGAAATATATGCTCTTATTTTACTAGACCATATCAACAGACTATATAAACAAGCCTCAATCATAAGCTATTTCACTAAATTAGAACAACTATCCATCAAAACATATCTAAACTTAGCACTAACTCTCAATTACTAAACTAGAATAATGAATAAGAATCTAATTTATTTTAAGTACAAAAATAATTATTAATTAGGGTATAAAATATATAATTAAGTTTACAAAAGCTGACACAAGTCTTGGCCTAAGGAGGGACGGAGGGGTCCCGCTTCTAATCATCAAAATCCATTTTAGAAAATTCTATTCCGAACTAGGCTAAGTATCTAAAGTGATTTTTAGATGTTAACTACACCATAAATATCCCTAAGGTAGCTATTTACACTAAAACATGAGAAACTAATTCAATTATGCCTATATTTTACTTTATAGATAGTCTAAATAGTCCAACTAACCCAAACATCATCATTCATCCTAAAAACATCTAAATCCCATCGCTTATCTTTCATAATATATTAGTATTATGATGAAAAGGATATATATATATGAGGAGTGTAAACCTCGCCAACCTGGACTCTCAAGAAAAGCTCGAAGAATCTTTTGAACCACCAATTTCATTTTCGATAAGTTATACAAAGGTGCCACATTATTGAAATCATAATCGACTCAACAAAATGAAAACAATAATACCCATACAAAAATATCGTGCTTTGGGTCTAAAATTACATAAAAATCCAATATACGGGCCATTTGCATAATTGCACTTTCAAAAACATCACAACGTCCCTCGGTGCTAAAACAATATTTACACTCAATAATTGGTGAATTCAAAAATATTACAGTTCTAGAATCAAGCCACAAATATTCTAGGGATTTTAGCAAAATATGGAAAAAATTTACCACAAATTCAAAGAATAAATGCATAAATTAATTTTACAAAAGCTCCACAATCACCCACAATTGATTCTCCAATGAATTCAAACTTTCTCGGGTTCACTATTTTAGAGAATGGATGAAAAGTTGTGAAAATTGAGTTATGTGGGTTATTTATACCCTTCCTAGACCCACAAATGGAGCTTAAGTGAACATCGGATCACTTAAGCAATATCTCTTAAGCGACTAGTTGTCGCACTTCTAACCCTGGCAACCTCATCTTATATTGTATAATCGATTTTATTATAGCTTAAAAATTTTTATTATGAAACATACGCTTTACATACATAATATCAGTAGGCCAAGCTAGGTCTCTCAAGGGACATGTAGGTTGCGTACTTAATGCACCAGATACAATGTCAGACCTAGAATTTTTTAGGACTTTGCCAACCCTTCAAGATTCATCTGGAATCCTATATAAAGAAATAAACTATGCTACCCTATAAAGTTCAATATTCTGGACTCAATGGAATAGTTATAATTTCTATCCAAAGTTATTTCAATAAAAAATAGGTCCCAAACCAACTTACCATTTTTTTGTAACTTTTGACCCATAGCTCGAAATGAGTCTCAAGCCTCGAGACCAAAACCAATGTTCCACCTACCCTAAAATTTATATTCCAATGTTGGTTGAATTCTTAGATTTTGAATACGTGGTAGTTTAACTAATGATTTTGCTCAGTAGATAATTTGAACTAGTGAAGACTTCTAAATAGAGAATTCGCTCTAATAATAAAACAAATTGCTTGATAATTAAATTTTCAGTTCCAAAAATTCATAAATTACTTGAGGCAGCTATTGGAAAGCTCTAAATGCCAAAAAATTAGTGGAAATAAATAAAATAACTTTGAGGGTCATTACACAAGGTATGCTTTTACTATGGTTGCTGATTCCAAGGGATTATGAACAATTTCGTGTTTGGTGTTTCTAAAGATGTGGTAAAGAGTGTAGTAATACTATGATAATGAAAGAGATGGAACTATTTAGTATGATTCTTCATGATTATTAGATTAAAAAGAGAAAACCAAAGTGAAAAAAAGGGAGGATAAAAGAGTTAAGACAAGTTGCTTGTATTTTCCTCAATAGAGGTTGGATGGAGAGAATCATTCTTAAATCTACACGAACTCTTCATCTTCAAATTCTTCTACTATGATTGCTTCATTGCCCAAGTTCAAGAAAGATAATCGAGATAAAACACCATGTTTTAAGTCCTAGGGTATTATGAATAGTGTTTGTACTAACCCAATATGTTAGAAATCTGGTAAGAATAACAAAGGTAAGTGTATGGATTGTAGTAATGTTTGCTTCTGGCATGGCAAGCCAGGCCATATACTAAAGGAATGTCTAGTGGCTTCATAAATAGGTAGGTATGTCCTATGGCAAAGTTAGTCTAACTCTTCAATAGCTCAAGTAGGTAATCCAACTGAACAGAGTGCCTCATGTAGTGCAGCTAAAAAATAGTGCCAAAATAGGGTTGATGTCCTCCTGACTTAAAAAGATCAAGATTGTTCTCTTCACACCACCACGGGTATGTTATAGGTCTTCCCTATTCATATTTAGGCATTATTAGTCTTGGAGCCATACTTTATAACTCCATATTTAGAAGTACACATTGGTGTTAGTCTCAAAATTCTTCCAGAACTTTTACAACATCTACTCTAGTTAGTGTCTCAGTCATAGTTAGAAGGGCATACAATAATTGCCTAGTTATGATTTTCGAAAGAGCTAACTCAGTTAATCTTACAGAGTTAGACATATTAGATTTAAATATCATTCATATTATGGAATAGGTATACTATTGATATGCATCTATTGATGGTAGGAAGAGAGTATTCCAGTTAAAGTTTCAATAAGAATTAGCTCTAGAGTGGATGGTTAGTATCTCAACACCTATAGGTTGGTTCATCTCATCCTTTAAGGAAACAAAGTTGATCTCCAAAGGGTGTATCTATCATTTTTTCTAGTTTATGGGCTCAAAATACAAAGCCTCAAATTTTGGATCAGTTATGTTAGGAAACGAGTTTCTAAAAATGCTTCTAGAAGATTTATCCAGAGTTTCACCCAAATAGGAAATTGACTTTGGAAAAGATCTCCATCTAGATACCCATACTATTTTAATTCAACTTAATATAATAGCTCTAAAAATCATTAATAGTTGAAGGAATCATTTATGAATCTCCTAGACAAAGTATTTGCAATGACCATTATCTCTCCATGGGTGCTCCCATTCTTTTTGTATGCATAATGATGGTCTCCCAGAATGTGCTTCAACTAATGTCTATTGAACATGGTTACAAACAAAATAATTATCACATTACTAAAATTTGTTACTTGTTTGACCAACTTTAGGGAGTAAATTATTTCTCTAAGACATATTTTAGATCATGCTATCATTTGCTCAGTGTCAGAGAATGTGACATTTTAAAGACAACCTTCATAAATTATTACGTTCACTTGGAACTTGTTGTTATGTCTTTTGGAATAAAAAATTCTCTTGCATCATTTATGGTCTTCATGATTAAGGTGTTTAAGTAGTACATGGACCTACACGTTATAGTCTTCATAGATGACATGCTTGTCTATTCTCAAAGTGAGTATGAACACACAGATCATCTGAGTAGTGTTTATAAACTCTTAATGATACTTAGTTATTCACAAATTCAGTAGGTGCAAATTTTGGTTGAATTTAGTTACATACCATGTTCATATTATTTCTGGCAAAGGTCTTGAGGTTGATCCTCAAAAGACCAAGGCAATGAAAAAATATCCTAGACCCATATCTGTAGAATATATAAGGAATTTATTGGCCTTAGCCAATTACTATAGTAGGTCTGTTGATGAATTTTCCTCTATTTCTTAATCCATGTTAAGACTAACAAAGATGAAAGTAAAATTTTAGTCATTTTATTCTATTGAGAAAGCTTTCAGGAGTTGAAAACTTCACTCACTATCTCTCCAATTATAAATTTACCTAAGAGATTAGATGATTTGGTGGTTTACTGCAATGCCACAAGGGTTGTTCTTTCTTTTTTTTTTGAAGAGCTAGGTAAAAGATTTAGCATATCCTTTTAGACAAGTCAAGCCTAATTTTTTGAACTACCCAACTCATGATCTTATGTTTGTAGAAGTTGTTAGTTCTTTAATAATTTTGAGGCATAACCCTTATAGGTTTTGTCTGAATGTGTTCACCGATCAGAAGAATCTTATGTATGTACTTAGTCAGAAAGATCTCAATTTTCATCAAATGATATGGAAAAAGTTATTGATGGATTGTGATATGATTTTTTTACACCATCTGAGTAAAACCAATGTTGTGGCTGATACTTTTAAAACATTATCTATGGAAAGTGTTGCTCATGTAGAAGATAATAAGAAATAACTAGATTGCGAGGTTTATAGATTGACCTAATTTGGAGTTTGGTAGGTTGATTCATCCAAAGTAGCATTTTAGTCAAAAATGGTTTTGAATAGTCTTTGGAATTCGAGTTAAAAGAAATGTAAGATAGTGATCCTATATTTTTTGAAAATGAAGGTAATAGTTACAATTTTAAGGTTATCTCCCAAGAAGGAGATAGTTTTCTTCACCTATTAAGTCAGACTATGTGGTCCGTAGATAGATGACTTGAGATAGTGGATTCTAGTAGAGGCTTATGGTTCTCAGTATTATATTAACTGAGGAGTAACTATATGTACCATGATTTATGGGAATTCTATTGGTGGAAAGGTATGAAGAAGGATATCACAAAATTTGTGGCTAGGTTTGCAAATTTTCAGCTGGTTAAATTTTAACACTAGAGACATGGTGCCATACTTCATGACATCAGTAATACTACCTGGAAGTAGGAGGTATCCAATATGGACTTCATCAGAGGGTTGTATCATACTCATTGACAACATGATTCCTTTTAGGTTATCATGTATCGAATGACTAAGTCGACCTATTTTTTGCCAGAAAAAACTTATAATTGAGTTGAGGACTATGATAACTTCTACCATAAGGAGATGGTGAAATTTTATGGAGTCCCATTATGTATTTCATTCAAATTTTCTAAGGCAGTTAGAAGGTCTTGATACCCAAGTTCATCTTAGTACACCTTTTCACCCATATACAAATGGCTAGGTAGAAAGGACCATTTAGACCATAGATGATATGTTGAGAGCCAGCAACATCGATTGCAAGAATAATTAGAATGATCATCTACCTGTGATTAAGTTTGCTTATAACAACTATCACTCAAATATTCAATTTGCTTCTCTTGAGGAACATTATAGAAGGAGGTGTATATCTCAAATTAGTTTCTTTGAGGTTTGTGAATCATGTTTATTAGTCTAGAATCAGTTCATAAGGATTTTGATAAAGTTTAGCTTATTACTGAAAGAATGATAGTAAATTAGAGTTATCAAAAATCCTATGAAGATGTGAGGAGAAGGGAGGTTGAGTTTGTTGTTTGTGATTTTACCTTCTTGAAATTTTCACCTATAAAGATGGTGAAGATATTTGGGAAGGAAGGAAAGAAAAAATCCCTCTTTATTAGTCCTTATAAAATTTTAGGTCATTTTTGCAATGTTGCCTATGTGTTAGATTTTCAAAAATACTTAGCTCTCGTGTATCCAGTCTTTTACATTTCCCCATTAAAAAAGTTCATTGGTGATCCCACCCCCACTGTGCCCTTAGATATTGTGTTTGTGTGAAGGATGATCTCTATTACAAAGAAGTTCCTATTTAAATCCTTGGTTTTCGGGTTCATAGGTTGAGAAATAAAATGGTCATGTTGGTAAGGGTTCTTTGGAAAAATCAATCTATTAAGTAAGCTTCTTGAGAAGATGAGGGAAACACAATGACCAAGTACACCCATTATTTCACTACAAACTTAGGCCTATCTTTATGTAATAGTTTCCCTTAATGAATTAATTCTTTTAATTTCATGTCACCCAGATATTATCCTATCTTAGCATGAGCTCTAGTTCACTCCATATTTCAGTTACCAACTCAGTACCATCTAGTTTCCATCTCATAGAAACACTGAGCCAGTATTTCAGGTAAAATAGTGTTATTAGGTCCTAATAATACCAATAGAAGTGGTGAATAAAGGGTTGGAATTATTGTACTTTTTCCCCTAACTCTCTAGATTAGTCAGTTTCTATTCGGGGACAAATGACCCCAAGGGGGAGATATTGTAACACATTCAAAATTCATTCCAAGGCTTAGGCCATGCTATAGGTACATTTTTTGCATTGATCTTCAATAGTATATGAAGGAATTTTCCCATGTACCAAGGACAAAGAAAACTTCCTAGCCTTTATCCAAGCCAAACCCCTTACTAGTCGACTACTTGTGAAATGATCAACTTCAAACTAGAAAAACTATGATTTTTAGATGCATGTTTAAGCTCCAGAGCCACCAAATGATATATACTTGATTGATATTTCTAATGCATCAAGTTTTTCCTTAATCCAACATTAGGGTGAAAATTTATAGCCTTTTTACTTAACTATTGCTCTTTAGTGAGACAAAACAAGCAAAACAATGACTGTGGTTACACTGTATGATCGTATAGTGCTATCATCTAATTTAGACAACCCCAACATCTAAAATATAACAAGTGCACATTCTTACAACAAGATGGAACAACAATCGTGTTTTTAAACCACGATCATAAGCTTGATCATAAGTTCCACAAACGTATCTAATTTAACTTTTAAGCCTATGAAGCAAGTTACAACTATAGTTAGATACCACTATCGTACCAAGTCTCTTATTATAAATTTAATATAGCTCTGATCCCGCTCCAAACCATAAGTACAACCCACGTTCATAGGTTGGTCCCATAATCTTGTGAAGGTCTCATACGTCCCTCCCTGTTGTTTCTAATTACAAACTTTAAAGGGGAATATATATATTTTCCAACCATTTTAACATCAATAATACATCGTATATGATATCTCTAGGTTAATTTTTAGGTTAATACTGCCCAAAGCCCTCATTTAATAGAAAAACATCTGAAACTTATTTCATATAGTAAAAAAGGTGATTTATTCCCAAAGGTAGTGATAGGGTTGATGCATTTCAATTGTATCACCTAAGCCATCAGCGCATCGTGGAGCCAGCTTAAATGACAATTGTCAATTTCCAGTGTTGCTCCACGATAGTGGCACGTCATGCCAAAGTCCCATTTCACAATTATCCTTTACTAGTGAATCTCCACGATGCCTCTGTGTCGCGCCAAACTTCCAGGTCGCAAACAAAGTGGCAACGCGATAGCTCCATATAGCGCCACCATAAAGATTCCCAATTTTTCATTTCTAGTGGCTTGGCGTGATAGTGGTGCGTGGAGCCAAGGATTAAAATTGGGATTTTTTTCTAGTTTTTGTGATATTAAATCCCAAGGGCCGTTTGGTCTTTTCCCATGACTTCAATTTCGCCCAATCATGGGATTTAACCCTAAGAGTGCATTATTTTCTTACTTTTACATTAGTGTTTCAAATTAAAATCAACTTTACTCAAGAACAAGAACTCTATCTCTCAAATTCAAGGGCCAAATCACAAGAAATCTCCATCAATCCTTCCAAATTCATTAACTCAAGTATGCATAGTATTCATTCATGGATTCCTTTCATCCATGAAGCCCATGAATCAAGTTTAAAATCATGTATTATGAATATTATGTTATGGAATGATTATGTTTATGTGATTATTGTTGTAAGGTTCACAAGTTGGAATCTTGATGTGTTTTTATGGAATTATGTTAGTATATGAATTTAAAAAAGGGCAGCCCGGTGCACTAAAGCTACCGCTATGCTCGGTGTTCAGGGAAAGGACCCACCACAAGGGTGTATTATATGCAGCCTTACCTTGCATTTCTGCCAGAGGCTATTTCCAAGGCTTAAACCCGTGACCTCATTGTCACATCGCAACAACTTTACCGGTTACTTTATGGCTCTACTTCCACATTAGTATATTAGTTTAAATCCATGAATAGAGTGGTGTATGAGGTGTTAATTGATGATTATACCTATTTCCTAAGTGGTGCATGTACGGATTTTGATAAAATTCCTAGGAGACTAGAAATCATGTAATATAATTTAATTGTGACTTAAGAGATGGATTTATGTTTTACGCTTGTGATGAAATGACTCTCATGATATTGATGTGCAATGTATACATTGTTGAAATGCTCATGATTCTACAATTTAGAATTATGACATTGATTATATGCATTTCTTCTATGTATAAGATTATGATAACCATGTACTTCATGAAATTCCCAACTTATTATATTATGGATTGTTAATGTTGGTCGTGTATTCAATAATATCATGCCTTGTTAGTTTCATCCTATAGAGTCCTAGGGGTACTTGTACCTAACAATTTACCTGTATGCCTTGAGCTAGTGTCATGTTTTCAAGATATCATCAGTCAATCCATGTTCAGTAGAATTTAGTAAGTCATGTGACTCAGGAAAACTCAGTAAACTCAGCAATTCAGTAATCTCTATAGTATTCCGTCAGTCAATGTACCTCTATGAACTCAGTCCAGTTTAGTTAAGTTAATCATGCTTAGTTTCTATTTAGATGGGAGTAGTAGTTAGCACCGAGTGAGCCAAAGGATGGGAACTCACCTTTTATTAGAGGGTGTGATTCTTTGAAGAAGTCCTTGCGCTCCTAAAATACGTATCAAGCATAGGTTGAGACATCAAGCATGCTATACTGGGGTGTCACCATACTTCTTTGAGTACCTGCTATACGAGGGATCATTTACAGTTTGTCCTTACCAGTGGCGTGGTATTGACACCCTACTAATTAGGGTTATAGATTGGACCTCAATTCAGCTATATTGCTTTATTTAGGGCATGTTGGTTTGATTATTACCTCCTATAGTTTTAGTTTTACATTCAATCTTCAGAATAGAACTCAATCAAGTTCTACAGAAATCAAGATTATCTGTTATAGTTGCTCAGCTCCATATAGAACTCAGCTAGTTTCGTCAGATTTTAGAACTGTCAGACATAGTCACCCAGTTAATAGTATATTAATTATACAAAATTCATGTTACCAGTATTCAGATTTCAGGTTTGTCAGATACAGTCAATTAGATAAGTTCTTCATTATCATAACTATCAGAAATAGTTATTTCTTTATCAATAATACAAAATCAGTTCCTCAACAGTCAATAGACTTAGTCATTCAGTATCCTAGTATTAGTACTTCGATATCAGAAAATCCACATTATAAGAATTCATGAGTCAGTGTTATCACGATCTTAGTCACAATCACTTTCTCATGTATGTATTCTCTCATTCATGTTATTTAGTAAGTAAGTATTGTTCATGCATAGGAACCATTGCATTCATCCACCTTACATGCATACCAGTACATTTCACATACTGACGCATTTGCGCTATGGTTTTTTATACCATATGTTTAGAAGCATGAGATCCCAGTCAAACTTAGTAGATCAGATGTTTAGCAGACAGACTAGCAGTAAGTCCTCATCATTCAAAGACAACATGGTTATCTTATTACTTTATTATTTCAGTAGTTCAGAGTTATTTGGGGATATGTCCCATCAACTTTACATATTTTAGATAGTATAGAGGTTTTAAAACTACAACATGTTTCAGACAATTTATTTTAGTTTTGGGTGTTGTTATACCCGCTTTACAGACATTGTTTTATCTTCAGTATTAGTTCAGTTTTGAACCATATGGAATTACAACTTATATTCCACATAATTATAGTATATTATTAAGTGCTCAGGATATGAGATATTTTAGGAACAGTTTCCCATCCTTTAGTATTCATGTCATGCCAGTAAGCATGAACTCTAATAAATTTCTTAGTGTAATTTGCTACTTCCTCTAACTTATAGAATACGCCTTCCAAGGGGGCTAGCAAAAGCAAAATCGGTAATCATTTAGCACCTCAGCCCGTTTAGGCAAATCCCCTGGAAAATATGTTTCCCATACAGAATTCTGGAGTTAGCCCATTTAGGCAGATCCCCATGATGAACATGTTTCCCATGCAGAATTCAGGATTGCATTTACTACTCTAGCCAATTTAGTCACAACTTAGATTAAATGGCCAGCTGCTATTTCAGCAAACCCAGTTCCTAATTCAGCTACAACTAGGATTTGGGACTTAACCTAAATAAATCCTCCCTTATTCTAAGGTTTTAAATCCGTAGAGGATACACAGGAATTCCTCGACCAGGTTCAGAAAGTCATAGACATCATGGGAGTGACTTCCAGTGTGAATTTAGAGTTATCCCCTTATCAGCTACAAGATGTAGCCCATACGTGGTTTAAATAGTAGAAGGTATACAAGGGTACAGATGCAGAACCCTTAGAATGGGAAGAGTTTGCTACAACCTTCTTTGATAGATTTTTTCCCCTAGAAAAGAAAGAAGCCAAAGTGTTAGAGTTCATCGATGTCAAACAAGGTAGCATGAGTGTAAAAGAATACTCCATGAAGTTCACCTAGTTAGCCAGGTATGCTCCCCATGTAGTAGCTGACAGTATATCCAGAATGAGTAAGTTTGTGTCTGGGGTTTTAGGTAGAGTGGTTAAGGAGTGTAGGAGTGCGATGTTGATTAAGGAAATGGACATATATAGACTTATGGTCTGTGCTCAACAGATCGAAAAGTAGAAACTTAAGAAGAAGAAGAGTGTATTTTTAGAGCCTTTTTAGTGAGACAATGTATCACCTGAGCCATCAGCATATCACGGAACTAGGTTAAATGGCAATTGTCAATTTACAGTGTTGCTCTGCAATAGTAGCACATCGCGCCAAAGGCCCAGTTCACAATTATACTTTTTTAGTGAATCTCCATGATGTCTCCACATCGCCGTAATCTTCCAGGTCGTAAAAAAAGTAGTAACACGATAAGTCCACATTGCGCCACCATGAAGATTCCCAATTGTCCAGTTCCAGTAGCTTGGCGTGATAGTGACGGATCCCACCGATGATAAAAATTGGAAATTTTCCAGTTTTTTCAATATTAAATCCTAGGGGCCATTTTCTCTTTTCCTATGACTATAATTCTACCCAATCAGGGGATTTAACCCTAAGAGTGCATTATTTTCTCACATTTGCATTAGTATTTCAAATTAAAATCAACTGTACTCAAGAGCAAGAACCCTAGCTCTCAAATTCAAGGGCCAAATCACAAGAACTCTCCATCAATCCTTCCAAATTCATTAAGTCAAGTATGCATAGTGTTTATTCATGGATTCCTTTCTTCCATAAAACACAGGAATTAAGTTTTAAATCATGTATTATGAATATTATGTAGTGGGTTGATTATGCTTATTTGATTGTTGTTGCATCATTCCCAAGTTAGAATCTAAATGTGTTTTTATGGAATTACGTTAGTATATGAGTTTAAATCCATTAATTTAGTGGGTTATGACATGTTAATTAATGATTATACCTATGCCCTAAGTGGTTCATGTAAGATGTTTGACAAAATCCCTAAAAGACAAGAAATGGTGTAATATAGTTCAATTGTGAATTGAGTGATGCATTTATGTTTTAACCTTATGTTGAAATGACTCCTATGCTATTGATATACAATGTTGATATTGTTGAAATGCTCATGATGCTAGAATATGGAATTATGACATTGATTATATGCATTCCTTCCATGTACCATATTATGATAACCATGTACTTCATGAAATTCCCAACTTATTGTATTATGGAATTGTTGAAGTTGATCGTGTATTAAAGAATGTCATGCCTTGTCAGTTTTATGCTATCGATTCCTAGGGTACTTATACCAGACAATTTAGCTGTATGCCTTGAGACAGTGTCTTATTTTCATGATATCCTCAGTCAAGCCATGTTCAGTAGAATTCATTCAGTCATGTGTGTCAGGAAAACTAAGTAAACTCACTAATTCAGTAGTCTCTGTAGTATTCTGTTAGTGAACGGAACTCCATGAACTCAGTCCAGTTTGGTTAAGTTAATCATGTTTAGTTTCTATTCAGATCGGAGTAGGAGTTAGAACTGAGTGATCAGAAGGATAGGAACTCACCTATTATTGGGGGTGTGATTCTTAGAAGGTGTCCTTGCGCTCCAGAACTACGTAGCCAGTGTAGGTTGAGACATTAAACCTGCTATTTTAGGGGTAGATGAGGTGGATTAGCGTGTCATATAAGGCTTCCACCGTTCTCCTTTGAGTATCTGTTATATGAGGGATCACTCACAACTTGTCCTTACCAGTGTCGCGGTATTGACACCCATCCAATTAGGGTTACAGATAATACCCTTACTCAGCTATATTTTTTTATTTGGGGCAAGTTGGTCAGATGATTACCTCCAATAGTTTTGATTTAAGATTCAGTCTTTAGAATTAAACTCAATTCAATTCTATAGAAATCAGGACTGTCATACACAGTCAATGAGCAGCTCCGTACGGAACTCAGCTAGTTCCATCAGATTTTAGGACTTTCAGACACAATCACCTAGTCAATAGTATTTTAATTATATGAAATTCATGTTACCAGTATTCAAATTTCATGTCTATTGGAAATAGTCAATCAGACCAATTCTTAATAATCAGAACTGTCAAAAATAGTTATTCTTTTATCAGTAATATGACATTAGTTCCACAGTACTCAATAGACTTAGTCATTCAGTATCCCAGTATTAGTACTCAGATATTACAAAATCCACGTTATCAGACTTCATAAATTAGTGTTATCACGATCTCAGTCACAGTCACTTACTCATGTATTTCTTCTCATGTTCATGTTATTTGGTAAGTTAGTATTGTTCATGCATAGGAACCATTGCATTCAACCTCCTTACTTGCATACCAGTACATTTAATGTAACGACGCATTTGCACTATGGTGTTTTATACCATAGGTTTAGAAGCATGAGCTCCCAGGCATCCTAAGTAGATAGACATTCAGCAGCATAACTAGCAGTAAGTCCTCATCATTCAAGGATAGCATGGTTATTTTATTACTTTATTATTTCAGTAGTTCGGAGTTAGTTGGGGATATATCCCACAGCTCCACAGATTTTAGATACATTAGAGGCTTTCAAACTGCAACATGTTTAAGACGATTTATTTTTAGTTTTGGGTATTGTTATACCCCCTTTACAGACATTGTTTTATATTCTGCATTAGTGCAGTTTTGAATCTATAATACCCGTGCCTTTTTCCCAACTAAAAATCATCTCGAGGATGCTAGAACTTACTTTGAAATGTAAATCTATCTTTTTACACATGGTATTTTTGATATTTCACTTTTTATCACGTGGGAAATTGAGTTATCTTTCCAACAGTACCAATTTTGTCCAAGTCCAACATCAGAAGAGGAAGTTATGGACATTTTACTTAGAACTGTCAGAAATGCCAAGGTATGATGGCCAAGTTGACGGATCGCTACATAAGTGATGGACCACCACTTTGACCATCACACCTAAGGCAGTAAAGCCACGTACTGAATAAGGACTGACATACCAGTTGATGGACCATCAAAGTTGTAACAGACTATCAACTCTTATCAAGTAAACCCCATTTCTGGTCCACGTCTGATGTGCTATGAGATGGATCATCAAGTTTCTAATGGACCGTCAGTTAGACCATCACATACCGTGTTAAGTTTATTTCTAGGTCATTTTACTAGAGGTATTTTGGTCACTTACCACTCACCTATATATACCCAGATTAGTCCGAATTTAGCCATTTTGCTTATTATTATTTCACAAACAAAAACTAGGGTTTCTCTCTAAATTTAATCTCCAATAAAAATACCCAATCCTCTTCAAGTATCAAAGGATTTCAAATCATTCAGGTTTAAAAAGACCAAGAACCCTGATTCAGGTATGCGTAGTATTCATCCATGGATTTCTTTCATCTGTGGAGTTTAAGAATCAATCTTTAAATACCAAATCATAACTTTTTTATTGTGATATAATCGTATTCATGTTGGTAGTTGTTGTTTGTGAGATAGAGTAGTAATTTGAAGAATTTTCATGAAGGTTAAGATCATGTAGTTAGAACCCATGAATTTGGGTAGTTTAATATGGTGAAATTCATGAACACACCTATGCCTTAAAGAATGCATGCAAGGTTCTTGATAAAATGCTTAGAATGCCAGAAATTTAATTTTTACATGGCCCCATATTATCTACCTGACAAGTCCATGTTAATTATATAATTCAGTATGAATTCTATGTCATTATTTTGTTGCTATTGTTGTGGTATGAAGCATTTATGCTAATGAAGTGATACAATATGTACATTATATATATCCCATTCACTCCCTACCATGCATAAGATTTTGAAAACTACATGTGGTATATTATCCCCTACTTATGATATCATGAATTGTGAACTCCAATCTTATGATCAAGTCATGTCATATGTGTCAATTTCCTTACATCGAGTCCTGGGGGTATTCGTATCTGAAAAATATAGTTGTATGCCGAAAGCCAAGTCACGTTACCCTAATAATCTCAGTCAACCCATGATCTATAGAAGTCAGTCAGTCATGTGACTCAGGAAACCTCCAAAATATCATCATCTCAGCAACATCTCAGATAGTAGTGCTATTCCGTCAGTCAACGGAAGTCAGTTACTCAGTCCATGTACAGTCAGATTAATTATGTTCAGTCTCTTCATATGGGATTAGAAGTTAGCACCGAGTGAACCCAAGAATGGGAACTCACCTTCCAATTTAAGGTTTGATCCTTAGTAGTCATTATTATGTTCCAAAACTACGTAGCTCGTGTAGGTTGAGACATCTTAAAATGTTAGACTTGGGTTGATGAGGTGGCTTAACCAATCAATTTAGGGTTCCCACCATTCTCATTTGAGTACCTTCCTGATGAGAGTCACTCACAACTATCCTTACTAGTGGCGTGGTATTGACACCCCTTTAGTCGGGGCAGAGATTGGACCCCAACTTAGCTATACGCATTATTGAGGTATGTCTATTAAACAACTACTTCGCATAGTTACAGGCTTAGTGTCAGTAAAAGAAATTAGATAGTTCTTCAGATATCAGTATTCCAGGACTGCCAGAAACAGTCAAATTCAGTTATAGTATGGAACTCAGATAGTTCTATCAGACCCAGGACTATCAGACACAGTCACCCATGTTGACAGAACCATAGTTTCACTCATGTCAAAAATCCGTAAATCATTTATTAGCATACAAATCCACTATTACGTATATATGTTTCCAATTTTTATGTATGTATGTTTGCACTCTAATGTTCATATTAGTCGGTCAGTTAGCATTGCCAATGCATGTAAACCCTTTTTCATTTAGCCTACCTCACTCGTATACTAAGTACTCCAGTTGTACTGACATATTTGTGCTATGGTGATTTCTTTTCATGTTACACCATAGGTTAAGAGACATGAGTTCCAGACCACCAGTAGCATTCGCATTCCAGTATAAAGAGCTGAAGTGAGTCCTCTTCATTTGGGAATGATATGATTCGATTTATTTATTATTTAAGTTAGTTTTTCAGTTTATGGAGTGAATTGGAAAAATGTTCCTTCAACTCCTTATTCAGTCAGTACTACGAGGCTTTTAGATATAGTTCTGATTTAGTTCAATTTTGATTTAGACTTTAGTTATCTTGGGTATTTTTCACGCACATGGATGTTATAATTATTTTAGTTTAATCTTATGGTCTATTGTATATGTTTTCCGCATATTACTTGTATGTTAAGCAATCTATAGGTACAAATATCAATCATGGGTTAGATTATGGTCCCTCGAGATCATGAACACTGTGTAGCATTCCGGTTCAGAAAATTGGGGTGTTACCAACTTGGTATCAAAGCCTAACGTTCAATAGAGTCTTAGTAAGTCTGAAAGCCGCATCTAGTAGAGTCTTGTACATGGGTGTATTGCACACCACATTTATTTACAGAAGGCTATAAGATGTTTTAGGAAAATTTTCCCTTCATTCAGTATTCATGTCATGCTAGTGAGCATAATCTTATGTTAAATTCTCAGTTTAATTCGTTCTTCTCCTTTTTCAAAATATGCCTCCAAAGAGAAAAAACCAGCCAGTTCCTCATCCCGAAGAACCTTTGGGCGAGCATGTTTCTTATTCAGAGTTTAGAGCTGCATTCACAACACTTGCTCAGTCCGTCGCTGCCCAGAATGAATGGCCACCATTTATTCTGGCCAATCCAGTGGCCAATTCTGTAGCAGCTAGATTTGGGACATTACCCGTATGAACCCTCCATCTTTCTTCGGGTCTAAGTCAGATGAAGACCCGCAGGAGTTCATTGACCAAGTCCAGAATGTCATTGACATCATAGGAGCTACTTCTATTCAAAGTGACGAGTTAGACGCATACCAGTTAAAGGATGTTTCTCATACTTGGTACAAACAGTGGAGCTCTAAGAGGTTAGAGAATCCATGTCCTATAGAGTGAGAGGAATTTTTCATGGCTTTCTTAGACAGATTCTTTCTCCAAGAGCTATGGGAGGCCAAAGTTCTTGAGTTTATCAACCTGAGGCAGGGAAATATTACAGTTAGAGAGTATTCTCTCAGATTTACTCAGCTAGCCAGATATTCCTCTTCTTTGGTCACAGCCAACAAGGGTAAAATGAACAAGTTTGTATCAGGAGTAAATGATAGCGTGATAAATGAGTGTAGATCTTCAATGCTGAACAGTGATATGACTTTAGATAGGCTCATGACCTATCCTCAGCAATTAGCGGAGCAAAAGGTTAGGTCTAGGGAGAGGCAAAATAAGAAAGCAAGATCAGACAGTTTCAGTTTTGCTCAGCCCAAATCAGAGGCAGGAAATCATTCCCAGTTTCGTCCCAAGTCAGCAGCTACAGTTCATTCTTCAGCCAGTGCTCTAGTTTCCATGTTCAGAGATAGAGCACCCAGTTTTAAATCTAAGGGCAGTATCAGAAATGCCTAAACGAATCCCCCATGTCAAACATGTGGTAAGAACCACCAGGGTGTTTGTAGAGCTGGTAGCGATGTTTTTTTCGACTGTCGCAAGCTAGGCCACTGAGTCAGAAATTGTCTTCAGTCCAGTTATCAACGTCAAAAAAATTATTCCACAGCTTAGTTCGGTCGCCTGAACTAGCAGGGTGCCATTTCTAGTGCTACTAGTGGGTAGTGACCAAACAGACTCTATTCTAATTAGAATCAACAGGATCAAGAAAATTCTCCAGATGTTGTTACTGGTACATTATAGATTTTCCATGTTCATAGTTACGCTTTGCTAGATCCAGGTGCATCCTTGTCTTTTGTTACTACGTACACAGAAGCCAATTTCGGAATCAGTCCTGAAATTTTAGCAGAGCCCTTTTCAGTCTCTACCCCAGTGGTTAAAACCATCATAGCTCGGTGGGTATACAGGAACTGCCTTGTTATGATTTTTCTGAAATCCACGTCAGCCGATTTAGTCGAATTAGAGATGACTGATTTTGATGTCATTCTCTTCATGGATTGGCTTTGTTCCTGATATGCCACAGTCAACTGTAGAACCTAGATAGTTTAATTTCAGTTCCCGAATGAGCCCATCCTAGTGTTGAAGGGTAGTACTTCATCTTTCAGGGGTCAGCTTGTTTCCTACCTTCGGGTAAGGAGAATGATTTCTAAGGGTTGTGTGTATTATCTCGTGCATGTTAAACATTCTAGTTTCAAATCTCCTAGCCTAGAATCAGTGCCAGTTGTTAATGAATATTCAGACGTCTTTCCCAAAGATCTTCCAGGCATTCCTCCCTAAAGGGAAATAGACTTCGGCGTAGACCTTCTCCCAAATACTTAGCCTATTTCTATTTTATCGTACAGAATGGCACCAGCAGAACTCAAGGAACTGAAAGATCAGTTGAAGGATCTCATAGATAAGGGATTCATCAGGCCTAGTATATCCCCAAGGGGTGTACCAGTCTTATTCATCCTTAATTACCGTCAGCTCAACAAAGTTACAGTCAAGAACAACTATCCACTATCCAAAATAGATGACTTGTTTGACCAACTTCAGGGTGCCAGTTATTTCTCCAAGATCGACCTTAGACCAGGCTATTATCAGCTTAAAGTTAGATAACGTGACATCCTAAGAATAGTTTTCCGTACTTAGTATGATCACTTTGAATTTGTAGTCATGTCCTTTGGTCTTACCAATGCCCCTGCAGCTTTTATGGACTTCATGAACCGGGAGTTCAAGAAGACTTGAACATTTTCATCAGAGTATTTATTGATGATATTCTAGTCTATTATCACACAGAGCGTGATCATTTAGACCATCTTAGAATAGTTCTTCAGACTATCGGATATCATCAGTTGTTCGCCAAGTTTAGTAAGTGCAAATTTTGGCTAAGACGAGTGGCAATCCTTTGCCATATTATTTTTAGTGATGGAATTAGAATAGATCCTCAGAAGACCAAACCAGCAAGAAACTAGCCTCACCTTGTCTCTCTATCAGATATCAGGAGTTTCTTGGATTTGGATGGCTATTACAGACGCTTTATCGAGGGATTTTCTTCTATTGCATCTCCTATGTCTAGATTGACTTAGAAGAAGGTTAAGTTTTAGTTGTTAGATTCTTTCAAGAAGAGTTTTTAAGAGTTAAAGACTCGACTCACCTTAGCCCCAGTTCAAACTCTTCCAGATGGTTCATACGGATTTGTAGTCTATTGTGAGGCATCCAGAGTGGGTTTAGGTTGTGTCCTTATGTAGCATGGTACGGTCATAACATACATCTCCAGATAGCTAAATCCCCATGGGAAGAATTATCCTTCTCATGATCTTGAGTTAGCAGTCGTAGTATTTTCCTTAATGATTTGGAGGCATTATCTATACGGAGTTCATGTAGATGTCTTCACAGATCATAAGAGTCTCCAATATGTCATTTCTCAGAAATATCTCAATCTTTGTTAGAGAAGGTGGTTAGAGCTTTTGAAAGATTATGACATGAGTGTTCTTTATCATCTGGGCAAGGCCAACGTTATGGCCGATGCTCCCAGTAGACTCTCTATGGATAGTGTTTCTTATGTAGAGGATAGTAAGAAAAAGATAGCCCAGAAAATTCATCAGCTTACCAGACTAGGCGTTTGCTTAGTCGACTCTTTAGAGGGTGGTATATATGTTTAGAGTAGTTCAGAGTCATCTCTAGTTTTCGTGGGTAAAGAAAATAAAGACAGGGATCCTAGCATTGTCAAGCTAAAAGAGTCAGTTCAAAATCAGAAACTAGAGGCTTTCTCCGAAGGGGGAGATAGTGTTCTTCATTGTCAGGGTCGTTTGTGTGTTCCAAGTGTAGATGACTTGAAGCAGCAAATTCTTACAGAGGTGCATGGTGCACAATACTCTATTCATCCAGGGGCTACTAAGATGTACCACGACATGCGGGAGATCTATTAGTGGAGTGGGATGAAAAAAGATGTTGCAGAGTTTATTGCTAAGTGCTCTACATGTCAGCAGGTTAAGATAGAGCATCAAAAACATAGTAGTTCCATGTAGGAGTTCACTATTCCTACTTGGAAGTGGAAGAAGTGAACATGGATTTCGTGATGGGTTTGCCTCGAACTCGTCATCAGCATGATTCAGTTTGGGTCATTGTAGATAGAATGACCAAGTCAGCTCATTTAATTCCTGGTCGTACCTCTGATTCAACCGAGGATTATGCCAAACTCTATATCAGGGAGTTGGTCAGATTACATGGTATTCCATTATCTATCATCTCAGAAATAGGTACACAGTTTACCTCTTACTTTTGGAAACGTTCCAAAAGGGTCTTGGTACCCAAGTTCATCATAGTACCACCTTTCATCCTCAGAAAAATGGTCAAGCAGAGAGGACTATTGAGATACTTGAAGATATGCTAAGGGCGTGTGCAGTTGATTTCAAGGGAAGTTGGGGTGACCACTTGCTCCAAGTTGAGTTTGCATACAACAATAGCTATCATTCCAGTATTTAAATGTCTCCATTTGAATCTCTCCATGGTAGGATGTGTAGATCTCCAGTCAGTTGGTTCAAAGTAAGTGAGGCCTCAGTCATCGGTCCTGACTTGGTATTCGATGTGTTAGAGAAAGTTTAGTTTATCAGAGAGAGACTTCAGGCTGCTCAGAGCCGACAGAAGTCTTATGTAGATTTTCGTTGAAAGGATCTCGAGTTCGAGGTCAATGAATATTCCTATCTTAAGATCTCTCCTATGAAAGTAGTGAAGAGGTTCAACAAGAAAGGGAAACTTAGTCACCGCTATATCGGTCCATTCAGGATTCTCAGTCGCTTCGGAAAGGTAGCTAATGAGCTCGAATTGCCTTCAGATCTAGCCTCAGTTCATCCGATCTTCCATGTTTCCTTGCTCAAGAAGTACATAGGTTACCCAGCAATTCTAGTCCCTAATCAGAACATTGATGTTCAGGACAGCCTCTCTTATGAAGAGATTCCAGTCAAAATTTTAGACTATCAGATTCGTAGGCTGACGAACAAAATAGTCCCTCTAGTCAAAGTTCTTTGGAGAAATTAGTCCGTTGAGGCAGCTACTTGGGAAGCATAAGAAGACATGCATACCAATTACCCTCACCTTTTCTCTATCAATACAGATCAAGCTCAAGGTGACAGTCCTCCATAAGATTATTCAGTTTCATGTTCAGCATTCAATACAACTTGATATTTTGTTTTGTGGTCATGATCCATCATAAATTTGGTATCAAGTACCATTGCATAATCAGTCATACATACATGTATCAGTCTAGTAAATAATCATGCATCAGATATGCATTCTCATCATGAGACTGTCAGTCATACCTTTACACGCCATTTTAATTTTATTTCCAGGTAATTTTAATAGGGGTATTTTGGTCCCATACCACTCACCTATATATACCCAGACAAGTCCGAATTCAGCCATTTGTTTATTATTATTTCACAAACAGAAACTAGGGTTTCTCTCTAAATTTAATCTTCAATAACAATACCCAATCCTCTTCAAGAATCAAACGATTTCAGACTCTTCAAGTTAAAAAACATTAAGAACCCTAAGTCAGGTATGCGTAGTGTTCATCCACGGATTCGTTTGGTCCGTGGAGTTCAAGAATCAATCTTTAAATATCAAATCATAAATGTTTTGTGGTGATATGATTTTATTCATGTTGGTGGTTGTTGTTTGTGCTATAGAGTAGCAATTTGATGAATTTTCATGAAGGTTATGATCATGTAGTTAGAACCAATGAATTTGGGTAGTTTAATATGGTGAAATTCATGAAAACACCTATGCCTAAAAGAATGCATGTAAGGTGTTTGATAAAATGCTTAGAATCCTAGAAATTTCATGTTTACATGGTCCCTATTATCTACATGACAAGTCCATCTTAATTATATAATTCAATATAAATTCCATGTCATTTTTTTGTTGCTATTGTTGTGGTAAGAAGCATTTTTGATAATGAAGTGATACAATATGTACATGATATACATCCCATTCACTCCCTACTATGTACAAGATGTTGAAATCTATATGTGGTATATTATCCCCTAATTATTATATTATGAATTGTCAACTCCAATTTTGTGATCAAGTCCTGTCATCTGTGTCAGTTTCCTTCCATCGAGTCCTGGGGGTATTCGTACCCAAAAAATATAGTTGTGTTCCTAGAGCTAAGTCACGTTACCCCAATAATCTTAGTCAAGCCCTGACTCAGGAAACCTCCGAAATCTCATGATCTCAGCAAAATCTCAGACAGCAGTGCTATTCCGTCAGTCAACGGAAGTCAGTTACTCATTCTATGTATAGTCAATTAAATCATGTTTAGTCTCTTCAAATGGAACTAGAAGTTCGAACTGAGTGAACCCAAGGATGGGAACTTACCTGCCAGTTTAAGGTGTGATTCTTTGTAGTCATCCTTGTATTCCAGAACTACGTAGCCAGCGCAGGTTGAGACATCTTAACCTGTCAGACTAGGGTTCGTGTGGTGGCTTAACCTGTCAGTTTAGGCTTCCCAGCATTCTCATTTGAGTACCTTCCAGATGAGGCTCACCCAAAATTGTCCTTACCAGTGGCGTGGTATTGACACCCTTCCAGTCGGGGCAGAGATTGGACCCCAACTTAGCTATATGCATTATTCGGGCATGTCGATTAAACAACTATCTCCCATAGTTGCAGGCTCAGTCTTAGTAAAAGAACTCAGACAATTCTTCAGATATCAGTATACTAGGACTTCCAGATACAGTCAAATTTAGTTATAGTATAGAACTCAGATAGTTCCATCAGACCCAGGACTGTCAGACACAGTCACTCATGTTGATAGAACCATAGTTTCAGTCATGTCAGAAATCAGTAAATCATGTATTAGCGTACAGATCCACTATTACATATTTACGTTTCCAGTTATTATATGTGTATGTTTTCACTCTCACGTTCATATTAGTCGGTTAGTTAGCATTGCTCATGCATGTAAACCCTTTTCATTTTGCCTACCTCACTCGTATACTAAGTACACCAGTTGTACTGACGTATTTGATCTATGGTGCTTTCTTTTGATCTTACACCATAGGTTCAGAGACACGAGTTCCAGACCATAAGTAGCATTCGCATTCCAGTATACAGAGCTGCAGTGAGTCCTCTTTATTCGAGGACGATATGATTCAATTTATTTATTATTTCATTTCGTTTTTTGTTTACGGAGTTAGTTGGAAACATGTTCCTTCAACTCCTTATTCAGTCAGTACTTCGAGGATTTCAGATACAGTTCAGGTTTAGTTCAATTTTGATTCAGACTTCAATTATCTTGGGTATTTCTCACCCACATGGATGTTATAATTATTTCAGTTGAACCTTATGGTCTATTATTTATGTTTTCGGCATATTAGATATATGTTATGCAATGTACAGGTATAGATATCAGTCATGGGTTATCTTGTGGTCCCTCGGGGTCATGAGCACCATGTAGCATTCCAGTTCACAAAATCGGGGTGTTACATATTCCTATGGCCTTACAGCTTATATTCCACATAATTACAGTATATTATTCAATGCTTAGTAACAGATAGCAGTCAAGGGTTAGCTTGTGGTCCTTCGGGGTCATGAGCTCCGTGTAAGCTTTTGAGTACCAGATTCGAGGTGTTACATAAAGTTTTAGGGATTTGAAACAAGAAAAAGGGAAATCAACAGTGAACATGAAGAAATCATGCTATAAATTTTAAAGAAAATTGTGCAGTAATCGTTAACCTCTCTCCCAAAAATACTATAAGCTCTAATCTCTAACTTTCTTAAAACTTAAAGTTTAAATCTAGTGGAAATGAATGAATAATTCACACAAAGGAGCTAAGAAGAGGTTACTTATAACAATCCAGGGTATTTAGGTATAAAACTTGTAGCTCGTTGATTTCTAGTTGTGATACTAGACTAAAGGGCCAAAAGTTGCATTCGGGACATGGTCGTTGCAAATGAGCTACATTTGCATCTGCTAGGTTGACTCATATTGATGATATGAGAGTCATATTCATGAGACTCGTGGCTGGGGAACCGATCACCATCGCTATACATGTCTTACGACCACTAGTCTTCCTGTACCAACTAATACCGGGAGATTTCCAAGTTTTTGCTAACCCCTTGAGATTCATTCAAAATCTCCTATAGTTAATGACTATGCTACCCTATAAAATTGGGTGTTTCAGACTTAATGGCATATTTAAAATTTCTATCTAGGTCATTTAAACTAAAAGTGGGTCCTATACTCATATTGTATTTCCTTAAAATTTGGACCAATAGGTTGAAATGAGCCTTGGTGCCTTGAAACTCGAACTATGAGTCCTCGTACCCTAAAATCAATATTTTGGATCTATTAGAATAGTAAAAATTGGCATACAGGATCATTTGATAAAATTTTCGCTCAATGGCTATCTTGAAATAGCAAAGACTTCTAAATAAAGAATTGGCTCTAAAACACAAACAAACTGCCCGATAACTAGAATATCGGTCTCAACAAGTGATAAATGTCCTGGGGCAGCTATAGGAAAGCTCAAATAGTGAAAATAGGTGGAAATACAGAAAATGCCCTTGAGGGTCATTTCAACATCTACTAATAAAAGACCATTTGTCTGCAAAACTTATTGATTTGGATGTACTTGAACCATTAAGTAGGTGAGGATACAGGGTCTATATCTTGCTCTTGATCTCTCGGATGGCCTCCTCCACTGAGCGGTGCCTAAAATGAATGTTAACTGTAGGAATCTCCCTAGCGTGCTATTGTCTGACATCAGAAGCCAAAATAAGCACAGGCTCCTCCATGAAGGTCAATCACTCATCTAACTAAAAGAGTCCCATATAAGCACATAAAATCGACAAGGAATGTATCACCACAACATAGAAACAGGGAAAACTGGATGGACAACAGCAAAATATGTAGGTAAAGCTAACTTATAACCTACATCCCAAACTATTCAAAGAATATTGAAAGGTTGAATATAATTGAGATAGAACATGGATTTTATCTTGAACCTCATCAAACCATTCATGGGAGATACACAAGGGAATATAAGATAAGCAACTAAGAATATCAAGGCACACAGCCTACAGTATTGATAAGCCTTCATCCTACTCGAAGCTACTTTCAACCTATCCTAAATAACCCTAACTCTATCTAACGACTCCTAAAGTAAGTCAGTACAATGGGGTCTAGCCTATAAAGTCACAAACCACCTAATCGGGCAATGATATTACCTATCATAACATGCCTCGAAAGGCACCCTCTCGATACTCAAATGAGAACTGCTATTAAATGCAAACTCTGCCAAGGCTAAGTGCACCTCCCAGTGTCCTCAAAATCCATAACAAAGGTTAGGAATAGATACTCATGAACCTGCATAGTCTTCTCTGACTGGACATCAGTCTGAGGATGGAAGGCTATCTTAAGATCCACTTGAGTAAAAAATTTCTCCTAAAAATATATGCAAAATATAAAAGTAAACATGGAACCCCAGTCTGAAATGATTAATATAGGTACCCTTTGTAAATAGACTATCTTATGCACAAAGTTATGGGCTAACCTCTCCTCACTGAAGGACATATGAATATGATTGAAATATTACAACATGATCAATTGATCTACAATAACCTAAATACCATTAGCTCCATGGGAAGTGCGAGGCAAACTGCTGACAAAGTCTATGGTGATTCACTCATATTTGCACTCGAGAATGGGCAATATCTGAATCAAACAACACAATCGCAGATGTTTGGCCTTTTCCTACTGAAAACATAGGAAACGAGCTAATAAAGTTGCATACCTCAGTCGGGGATGTAGGCCAGGCCTGATCAAGAATTGCCTCAATCTTTATTGGGTCAACCATAATACTATCCTTAAACACCATATGAACTAAAAATGTCACTATCTCAAGCCAATACTCACTCTTAGAGAACTTAGTGATAATCACATAATCTCTAAAACTCTGGAGAATAATCAACTAACATTTTGGATGCTCCTCTCTACTAATCGAATAGACAAGGATTTCATTAATAAACACAATCACAAAGAAATCCAAATAAGGTATGACAACTCGGTTTATCAAATCCATGAATGCGATTGGGGCACTAGTCAACCCAAAAGACATCACTAGGAACTCATAGTGACAATATCGTATCCTAAAGGCTATCGTTGTAAAATCCTCATTCTTAATCATTAATTGATGGTAATCTTACCTTAAATCAATCTTAGAAAACACCGCTGCACCCTAAAGTTTGTCGAACAAATAACGAATATAAGGCATAAGATAACAGCTCATCACAATCACCATATAAATATGCTTATAATAAATATGTATCCATATGGAGCCGTCCTTCTTCTTAAAAAAAACACAGGAGCTCCCCAAGGAGACATACTCGGTCTAATAAAACCCTTAACAATAAGATCCTTAAACTGAGAATTCACCTCAATAACATCATTAGGAGCCATACAGTAAGGTGTTATAGTAATAGGTTAGGTGTCAGTCTAAAGACCAATAACAAACTCTATCTCATGGGCAGGAGGTATTAGGTAGATTAGTAGGTAAAACATCATAAAACTCATTAACTACAACAATAGAGTATAGTGATGAAATCTCCATACTAACATCATGAATACAACTAAGATTAGGCTCACATTCCCTTGATATAAGTCCCCTAACACATATATATGAAATAATCCCCATTGACTTATTGCTAACAACTCCTTCCCAAACAATTGGGGGTATGTCGATCATGGCTAAAGTAACGATCCTAGCACAACAATCTATGACTACACAATTGTGAGATACCCAATCCATGCCCAAAATCATATCAAAATCTACCATGTCCAATATATTAAGATCAACATGGGTATCAATATCTCTAACAGTCATAACACATTATCTGACAACTCTATCCTCTACTAAAGAATCACCCATAGGAGTAGATACACATAGTAAAAAAGATAACAAATCCTAAGATAACTTTAACAGCCAAGCATTATAAGCAGACACAAAAGAATAAGTAGATACCCTATCAAATAAAGCAAAGTCTGACTAACGGTACACAAGAATTGTACCTGTGATATCACAATCCGTAGAATTAGCATTAGGTCTAGCACGTACTGCATAAGATTGAGCATGCCCATCATAAGGTTGGTATCCTGATCGATCTCCTATACTACCTAACTAATAACTACCATGAGAACCTTGGGGACCACCCCTATGACCATTTATACTTCCTCGAGTAGAGAGATGAACTACTCTAATATGGGGAACACTTTAAGCCGCGATAGAAATCTCCCTATAACTAAGGAAATCATATGGGTAATGACCAAAATTTGCATAACAATAAATGTCATATGAGCTAAACTAGAATCAGAAGATCCAAAAAACTGAAAAACCACCATGACTAAAATAACCAGAAGATGAACCCTTTAAAGACTAAACAATACCCTAAACTGGTTGGTCACTGACACTAAACTGACCTTTATCGATAATCTAAAGCACTACCTAAATGGTTCTACCAGGAAAACCTTAAGGTTGATACGAGTATGAAGAAAGGTACCAACCTTAAAAACCAAAGCCTCTGAATCGAGACTTACTATGACTCCCACTAAAACTACCCTGATACCGAGGTCTCTTATCATTTCTTTTTAGGCCTCATAATGCATCTCATCCATCACCTGAGCCATATTTGAAACTGTAATAAAATACCTATCAGAAACAACCAATCTCTAAGCAAAATGGAAAGATAAAACCTTAATCCACGTACAAAGCAAGGAACCCTTTCCAAATTAGTATCCAGAAATGAATTAGCATGCCTATCCCTTTTATAAAATGAGCCTCATAATTTATAAAATTCATGGAGCCCTACTCCGATCTCGAGAACTGATCCATCAAGTGATGTCTAAGGTTATAAGGCGTGTACTTCTCCAAGAATATCACAGAGAACTGTGCAATGTCATAGAAGAAGATCCAGCTGGTCTGTAATAAAGATGAACTTTCCAGTAATGTCGAACAACAAAGTCCAACTGAAAAGTAGTGTAATCAATACCATGAGCCTTAACTATGCTTAAATTATAGATACTATCAACATAAGTAATTAAAAAGCCATATGCATCATTGCCCGATGCACCAAAAAACCTAAGAAGAGCCAATCTCTAGAATCCGCGCAACATCTTCTCCTTCTCTATAGACATAGTAGGTTGAGTGACCGGCAATTGAGAAACTATCGACATAGGAGAGACCTCAACTCTTGGATTCGTAGCTACAGGTTGTGCCACTGTCTCAGTACCACTCTTATTTATAGATTATACCCCATCCAGTGGTGCACCACCCCTCAACTATAAAAAATGAACCAAATCATCCTTAAGCACTAAAGAATAAATAAACCTGATTGAGCTTGGGCTTGTCCTTGGCCCACCCATTGTTAGGGAAAAAGAATCTATGGCACGAGAGAGAGGAAAAGGTCTTGTAAAGGACCCCTTTTATGGACCCTAGCGACGGACACATCTTGAGTGTTTCCACGACCTTTAGGTTATCCATGAATATAAACAGGGTACCTTAGCGCTATCTCAGAATGGTCATCTTATGTAGTAGTAGTACATGTTCTAACAATCTTCCAGAGAGTTAATTCAAAGGAATGCATTATAAACCAGATCAAACTCTTCTTACAAAATGAGTGAAAAAAGTGAAGAACTCCTAAGAATGTCCAATAGACTACAAAATATATGAAAAAATGTCATCATTCTAATTTGCGGGACTCAACTTTTCACTTTCTCTTGTACAAACAATATTGGTGAAACCTAGATTTTATACTAATTTGTCACGACCCAATTTTTGAATCATGATGGCGCCAACTTTATCCTACTAGATGGTAAGCCAAACTATTATCCAAAGCTAACTGCAATGCGTTAACTTGGTCGAAAATACCCAAAAGGGTTAAAACAACAATTGCAACTTATAAATTAGCATAGCAATATAAATAGACAAAGTGTGACCAACAATATAGACAACCGTCGCATGGCTTGGTAAAGCTAGTAAAAGAGCTATTATAAATACAACCAAAGTTCTAAGTAACTAATTATATTTGTCCTAAAACAAAAGACTAGGAATAAAAAAATATAGAAGTAAATGGGGTTTCTCTAACTATAAGAGCTCACCAAATCTTTGAATTAATCAAAGAACAATCATCAAATCAATGGTAGCAGCTAGTACATGGATATACAGCAAAAAGATACAAAAATATAGTATGAGTAATAAAATCTTAGGTACTTAGTGGGAATCATCGACCAATCAAACTAAAACATGGTATAAGTATGACAAAATGCAAGATAAAATAATTATATCAAGGTAGAGACAAACGTAAATAGACTTCAAAATTATTGTACATAAATAAGTAAATAACAAAAATAATAACATAACATAAGGGATAAAACACATGAAACTATAAGCTAAAAATTGTCACGTATAAGCCAATATGTACAAAATGTTAAATAAACCAACACAGGCCCTTATAAGACTTGAGGGTACAATCAATTAAAGCATAAATAGAACCACCATTATTTTTCATTTTTCATGATACTACTAGAATCCATCAGTTTCATGCCACACTATAGTCAATTTCCCATTGCTAGACATACACTGATACCAATATTACAATATCACACTCCATGGCTAGACCAAAACTTGTATCGTATAATTAATACCACAAGGGACAATCATACTTGAACTAATAAGTATATAATCAACATCATAATCAATGTCAAGTCTTTAACTAGTAAATATATCATTAATATCATAACCATTCTCCAAATTATAATAAATATATATATCTATATAATCAATATTATAATATATAACCATACTCTAAGCGATATATAAATCACTAATATCATAATCCTTATCCGTACTTGATCTGGTATATATACCATCACTTTCGTATTCTTTACCCGATCTTAAACCGATATATATAATGTACATATTGATATATCATCAATATAGAAATCAAAATCACCATTACCAGGTTTTACCATATTTAGCATTAACACCCAATATAAAACCATCATAACAATCAGTCCTAAATATTTTTAGCACTACCTGGATGCCATAGAAACCTCAAGGAATCCACTAAATTTTGATTTTCCCTTCCAAAAAGCTCTCGTAAGATGCCACGCAATCAAAATCAAAATTGACTCATCTATCTAAGAATAATGATATCTATATTGCACCATTGAGCTTTAGGTCCAAAATTAGTCAAAAACCTTATGTGGGTCCCATATCCTAAAATTGTCTATAAAAAACTAACCCAACATTCCCAAAATGCTCAAGGAGTAATACTCTTAAAATAGGGTGGCATCCAAGCTATATTGGAGCTAAATAAAGTTACCAAGTTATAGGGATTTTAAATAAGAAAAAGGAAATTAACTATGAACATGAAGAAATCTTACTGCATATTCAAAGAAAAATTGAACAATAATAGTTCTTCAAGCTCCCTAAATCACCCATATTCTCTAATCTTAAGATTTCTTAACATTTAGGGTTTGACTCTCGTGGAAATATTTGAAGAATGGGGAAAAAGAGATAAAAATGAGTATTTGTATTCCTTCCCAGGTATGTAGGTATCAACATTCTGACCGATCGATTGCTATTCACAATATCGGGATAAAGTCATGTTCGCAACATGGCCATCACGATATGCTACATATGTGTCTACCAGTCTAAGTAATGTTTTATGACATAATTATTGCACTCGCAAGACTCATATTTGGGGCAAAAATTATAATCGTGATACATGGCTCTTGATCACGTATGCACCAACGCTAATTGAAACTTGGAGAATTCAAATTCTCTACCAACCCCTCTGAATTTATTTGGAATACCATATATATAATAGCCTGTGCTACCCTGTCAAATTCAAAATTCCAAATATAAAAACATTGTTGAAATTTGCATTTGTGATATTTTCGGCTATAATTAGGGTCCCACACCCATATTTTATTTTCTAAACATTACAAAAAATCGGTCAATATGATCCTGGATGCCTCAAAATCCAAACACAAAATGTTCCAAGAACAAAATCAACATTTTGGAGTTGTTGGACCAATCAAAATTCTGTTACAAGATTGTTTGACTGATGTTTTAACCTTGTGGCCATCTTGAACCATGACAGACATTAAAATAGGGAATTGGCTCTATAAACCAATTGAACTACTAGATAAATGAACTCTTAGTCCCAGTAAGTCATAAATGACTTGGGGTATCTATCAGAAAGATCTAACAACAAAAATAAAAAGAAATTGAAAAATGACCTAAAGTGTATAATACGTATCAGTTAGTGTCCTTACCCTTGAAAAGGTGTTGAAAATTCTTTAGTTTGGTGTTACAGGTTTTACCCTGGATAACCCAGATTTGGGTTTGTTAATTGTTAGTAGCTCCCATAGTCCATATTTTATAATTTCGGTTCACATCTTTGCGTGACCATGTATTTAGTTATGCAGTTTATTATATTGCATATATTCATCACTTGGTATAGAATTAGTTTATTATGTTGCATATATCATGTCCATCTTTATCAGTTATTTCCTATCTTCCATAATCTTACATTTAAAGTACTAATCGCATACTTTCTTTTTCTCTATATTTTCTCATAATATAGGTTCTGACTCTCAGCATCTGGATCACACTTAGTAAGACCCATATTTCTTCAGTCGCAGTACTTTGGGAATACTCATCATTTAAGGTCTAATATAAACATTTCATTTAGTCTTAGTTATTCATAGTTATGACAATTAGAGTTAGTTAGTGACTTATACCAGCAACTCATCTTTGCCGAGGTTTTCACATTTATAGTTAGATGTTCCACTTGTGGTCTTATATTTAGTTAGTGTTGATTGATTTTTTGAATATTTATTTCATTATTATGTTAAACTTTGGCATAGGTGTTTTTAGTTGTTATTTTAGACATTCTTAGTATTTTTCCAGGCCATGGGTTGGTTTTTAGATTCATAGTTAGATGCTCCTCTTGTGTTCTAAGATTTAGTTTATGTTGATTATCTTTTTTTTAATATTTATTTCACTATTTAGTCAGTATTTTTACTATTCTTTTTTTACACTCTTAGTGTTTTACTAGGCATGGATTACCATGGGGGTCACTAGTGACTCTAAGCACCATGTTACAACGAGGGGTAGTCTCAAGTTGTGACAAAAACTTATGAAAAAATTAGATACAAATGGCCATTT
This sequence comes from Capsicum annuum, assembly GCF_002878395.1. Taxonomy (NCBI): domain Eukaryota; kingdom Viridiplantae; phylum Streptophyta; class Magnoliopsida; order Solanales; family Solanaceae; genus Capsicum; species Capsicum annuum. Next base: position 48,509,229 of record NC_061114.1, read on the forward strand.
CATCATCCTCTGCACATACCTTCCTCCAATGAACGAGTCCCACAAGTTTCTACGCTTTAAGGCCCATTACTGGTAATATAGGGTTAAGAAAAAAGGGGAAAATTAAGAAGACAACAACATATAGGACTGGGATACTCATCAAGACCAAAAGGCCACCTTCCACCATTATGAAGAAACAATAAATAGTTCACCGTAAATGCGTGGCACAAGCTGCAATGGTAATAAACAACCGAGGAAGGCCATTTCAAATCGAAAAAAGGAATAAGATAGAGGTGGATTAGCATTTCATCATGAACATAATAGAATGCCTACGATTGCAATAGTAAAACACTTAAGCCTTGATAAATGTTGTCAACTCCCTACGAACGTAAAAACTAAAGGTGCCTTTCTCCAGATACTGAACATCTACAATTTTACAAGTTCTAAATAGACTCCGCCTAGGTGCTCAAGAGTCAATCGAAACCCCATGAGCGCAAACAATTATTGTACAATATAAAATTTGATATTTTTTATTCAATAAAACCATCAAAACATTCATCTGAGATTACTTTTTATTAGACGTGGGCTCTACACTTTGTTCAATTTTAGCTAAATTCAATATAATAGCACAAAATTAGTCTAAAAGCCTTGTGACTCAAACCAAGGGTCCTCCTATCATAAAAGGACTTTCATCTGTTAAAGTCAATTGTTAAGAAGAGCCCAATAGATCAAAAGGATGAGGTACTATACCCTAATTCATCGGGCATGACTCCCTAGATAACATCTAAGAAGAAATAGTGCTTTCAAAGGATTTCACCTTAGGCATCCATTTATTACTAACTTCCTTTATTTCCAAAAAGCCTAAAACTTATCCTCAACAACAAATTTGTTGCCAACTGATTCGAGCACAGCTAAATCACACAAACCCAAACTACACCATACCTACTTAACATAGATACTAGTACAACCAAGTATAAATTAAATCAAGCGGAATACAACGAAAGGCATGAACAAAACAATGAATTACAAATTTCCAAATCCATCATACTTTTACCATTCCAAACGTGCTATCAACTTTGATCTACCCAGAATATCCCCCAAGCTATATTTGCAAAATTATGTGACACTAACGTCAAAATATTAATGCTAGTGTATTGAAAACCCATAATACTACGCATAAGCCTACTAGATATTACTTGGTCATACTAATAGAGATGATCAAAGCCTATAATCTCTCACCAAAGACATAACTTTTCTTGATGATTCTCAAAACCAACAGTCAATAGTCTTAAGCAGAAAGTCTTAAAAGTAAATTACCTACTCTAGAAGGTCCCATAATTGGCATCCAGAATGCCCCACCAATAGTAGGTGAAATCATACTAATCTCAAATTTATCACACTTCTTGAGAAAACCAAGATTTTGATGAAAATTGAGAATTAACAAGAATATTAGTAAATTCTAGTACTATGTACCAACTAATTATTCCTTGAGCACTTATAAATTATAATAAATTTGAATTGAAGATAATGGACTCAATGGGAGAAGAGCAGGCTTATTCATCCTATAAATTAATGCTCAAATAAAAAAATAAAAAAAATGAGGCTTGAATCAAGAATATAATCAATAGCTAAAATTTTAAAATTGAAGTTGAACTACTTGATCTGAAATATCCTAATTGATTATTCTAAAGAGTAAGAATCCATAACCCAAAATCTATCGCAATCTCCAAATGACCATTCTAGAGAGCCAAAATCTTAAAACAAAAGTCCACAGGTCATCACATATATCTAGTACTTAACCTAATCTCACTATTGGAAATAATGTGTATACCTAACAATTTCTACAAGAGCTGAATAAAATGCTAACAAAGAGCATAACAACAATAAAGGAAAAAATACCAGTGAATGACATAAGTAATCAAATCCACATATGCTGAAAGGCATATTCATGAACATGTCGAGGCTGCGAAGAATACCTATGGTAGAAAAATCCTGAGCAACTTTTAAAATTTACTATCTTATATGGAATTTGGTAAATCAAATAATTAATCTACACCAACGAATACTTATGATCACATACACTAAGATGAAGCACTTCATAATGTAACATTAGGCCAAAAAATATCGAATGGAGAATTCTCTAAATATACCCACAAAAACAAACCTTGACTCAACTAATCCATAAACCACACCACTCAAAGAATGAAGTAATCAACTCAACACTAACACTAATATCAATACTATCATAAGGATACAAAACCAACACAACATTATAAATAGGAAATGGAACTAAATTGCTAACTCTAGAACAATAACAAAATCATTGAAAATAAACTTACCTTCACTCCTTCAGCAACTAATCTAAATTTGATAATAGATGAGGAAAACAACCAACCTCACATCACTAAAAGTAAGAAAACCAAGGAATTAAGATAGTAGCCTAAGACAATCAATAATAATCTTGAGGAAGGAAAATCTAAATTTATGATGCTAATCTACCCATCCATTTAGTAAAAATCGATCAATATCAAAGAGAAGATATTGGTAAATATAGTATAAAAGGCAGGTTCTATAAAAATGAAAACAACAACCACTACCACTGTACAACAATAATAAGATAGGAAATTAACACAAGTGCTAAGCCCCAAGAAAACACAAGATACCAATCCACTCAATTCACTACTAATAGAAAATATCCACAAGGGTATTCAAGTATGCCTACATAAACACAAAGGCATAAAATAATAATATTATGATATCAAGGCATATAACCACCGACGTGTATGATGTATGCCTAAACTACACCTCCTTTTGAAGATTAAACTATTGCTATAAAAATATAGTAAACCAACTAGGTTGGGGTTGAACCCACATGGAATACATAGAAGTATCTCTCAAATATGTTGAAATAACGGGGTAGTAAAGAAATACATATGAAATATCTTACATATAAAATCTGATAAATTATGAATGTGTTATTGAACTTTATCCTTTACCTTTTAATTCTCAAAGTGTCACCATAATAACCCTTATCCTGGATCGCAAGTCAACTATTACCTTTTGAATCTCTAGTTAGTTAAATAAAGATAATTAGCCTAAGTAGATGAGGTTGATTAACTTATATCAATAATGAACTACAAATTACTATTATTATCCTTTTTTCCTACTCAATACCTCTCTTTTACAGTATGTAGTGACTATAAGTGGGTTCTTTACATTTCAAGTCGCAAAGAAATCTATTAAACTGAAGATGATCATAATACTTTGAAGAATAATGGTTGGCAACAGCATTGCACTTCCAGTACTTTATTATTCAGCCAGTGTTCCCACAATTGTAGTTAAGGGATTTAACTGCTCGTCATTGTTAAACAATGAATAAAATTAATAATTAGAGTCATTACATAAATCTCACAATAATTGACACTAAAAAACAAAAGTCTCACATTGAAAATCAAACAGAAATCCATGAACACAATCTCAAGATAAAAATCAAAATATAGCATCCAAATTTATGTTTTTAAATGATAAAAGTATGTAAAATATCTAAAAAATATCAAAAAGATATTTATAGTATACATGGAAACCATACAAAACCAATCCTAAACAGAAGAGGAAAACTATAGTTGATGTCCACCTACGGAGCCACTTACAAGTCGTAGGTGGCACCTACAATCAGTAGATGGTCCCACATAGGTAATAGTGTTGAACTTCTGCAAAATCATCTGAGAACTCATGAATTCTGACACCTATGGGATGTAGGTACTACCTACAACTTATAGGTAGTCCTACATAGGTGATAGTCACAAATCTTTAGCTTCTAAATATTTGTACATTAACTTTCTAGCACGTATTTTGACTCCTACCCCACATAGGTAGCACCTATGGGATGTAGGTACCCACATAGATGGTCTAAAAACCTCAATTTTCACACTTCAAAACCTGGTTTCTAGCAAAAAACAACATTAAATTCAATATATCTAAAAAATACCTAAGTAACTATATATTTTCATAGTTTTAGTAATCGAAAGCACTGTGAAACCATAGAAATTCAAATCCTTTAACTTAAAATGTTCACTTTTCCTAAGACAACACAACATAACAAAAAAACACAATGATGCTTAACTAGTTGAAACCTAAGCTATCAACGTAGTCAATCATCAAATTTAAGATCAAGAACATCATCCCCTAAAATTTTGATGCTTTAAAACCAAATATTTGTAACAATGTAGCACAACAATGTGACACTGGAGAATAAAGATATGGAATTATATTAGCAAAAAAAAATCATGCATATATACAAGTTACACTATCCACATAAATAAACAGCCATCAACACAACCCATGTACCCTCAATACAAAGAAGTTCCACAACTCAACAGAATTATTCATGTTAATTCAAGGATGATCACGACAACACACACACTCTTAAAAGTGTTCGTATAACATTCAAAGAATACCATAGGTTTGTCTTTATTTACATTCCTTAGTTTTCTAACAGTTGGATTATGATCACTATACGACTTTACTTGGCTTTTAATGCGGTCATGGGGGTTAGTATAGTATATTTGGAAATTTAGTGACTAAGCTTCCGTGACAATACACTTAACTTTTGGGATCCACATATCAAACAATACTCTTCTATTCCACCCTTTTTCCTTTCTTTTTATTCATTTATTACATATTTAGGTTGGGTGTGGTTTTTACTATTCTTTATTTTTCATTTTAGTTTTTTTTTTCTTATTTTACTTTTCTTTTTCTTTTTTTCTAACATACCTAGCCCTACCTTTTTCTTTTATAATTTACCCTTCTTCGGACCAACCTCATATTACGTATCCCATGATAACCAATCTTAACCTAGGTATTTTTCTTGAGTTGAGGTGCACAATGTCCAAGGATGACTAGAGAAAAAAATATGTCATTGTAAACAAATGGGAAGTTAAAAGTTGAAACAAGAAAGTTAGTCTACACATGCTCAAAGTAAGGATCAAGGGATACTTATTCACATTTGGAAAGTATTTTAGGCTAAATGTGGAATTATTTCAACAATGACCTATAATCCTTTCCTATCCGACTATCCTACAACCTGGACAAAACTAACCGGGCAAGTTCTAGATCCAGTACAAGAAAAGAACAAAGTAGTATTTCACACACATTGAGTATAGGGTAGCATCACAAGCTAGTTCTTGCAATTGTTAGCTATGATTATCATGTTCCCAATCCTAATACCATAATAATATTGAAAATTTTCACACTTATATACATATCACACAGTTCAAAAACATATTTTTAAAGTGGTATCATTTTTCTAAAAAATAAAAACAAATGTAAATCAACTACCTTAGATACTTATGTTCTCGTAATTACACAAAAACATAAAACAATAGAAAGTAAAATGCAATAAATCATAATGTTTCTCTAGAAATGACAGTTATACAATCATATTGTGATAGACAAGAGAAAAACCACGATAATAAGAACCTACAGAGGCTAAGTTATACCGTACCCTCAACTAAAAGATTAAGAATTGTCCCCAATGCATGACAATAATATATATCAAGTGAATAATGACATACCTGTGACCTACTAGGAGCCCGTGTCATTCTTGCCCCCGTCTGAGGGTATATTAACTGGCTTAGGTGGTGGACGATGGTGGTAGGGCATGACTAAAAGATGCATCCACAGTAATCTAATATTGGTCTACCTTATAAACTGCTTTAGAATCCCTATAATCATAGGTGGCCAATTTCATAGCCTAGTCAAATAGAATAAAGATGTCTTGTAGGTCCTCCATCAGATCTCTCTTTGTCCCAAAAGCTGGGAATACCTCCTTATCTTCTAAGAATAAATCATAATTTTTAGGTTTATATAGACACAACATTTGAGAAAATAAGGGGATAAAAGGAGGGATGGATGGAATCTAGCTCTCAATAAGAGAGCATACCTCTATTAAAAATATTACCAACTCTTTCTGAGTCTCACCTATGTCTAGAGCCTCTATATCACTGAATCAAGATAAAACCCATCTATTAAAGACATCTATATGGGCATGTACAAAAGTGAAATATAATATCTCAGCCCAAACTGAAGCCCATAGAATAGTTTCAACAGTCTCTAGTGCTGTCTAGACCCGAGGCTAACTATGCTTGTAGAGGGTTTCAAGATCAGTTTGAACATGCTCAACATGTATGATATTAACTACTAGGAACTTTACTAAGTTCTATAAGAACTCGTATATTAATTCTGTAATACTTGTGGTAGTAGTTGTATTAGATGGGCGAGGGATCATAAAAGATACCCCAACTAGCTCTAATGTGGAGGTTAGAGATAAAGCAGATGTGGATTGTGTCCCTTCTCCTGAGTAATAATCTTGAGTTCACATCTATGCTCACACATATAAAAATCTATATTCATATCAACATCACCACCCTGTCTATCACTATGCTCTACAGCAACTGCTGGGCCCTTAGATTAGGAGGAAATCACTATTAGGGGAATATAGGTCCTTTAAGAAATGTCATAATTTTCTTGATCATTGATCAATCGCATCTACGATACACCCTTTGCCTTAACTCTCCAAACAATACCTAGGACCTTAGGTAGACCAGCAGCATTACACAACTTCTTGATAAGGCAAAAAAAGGTTAATGTAGTCATATCACCAAAGGCTCTCTCTTGTAGCTTCTATCTCATAAAGGCTTCAAAGTCATTTTTCTTCCTAGCAATTAGACTGGAAATAAATGCAGCCTTATCCTAGGTCAGTAGGTTATCTATAATAGTTAGATAGAATCAATAAAGAACCACCATCTACCAAAACTTTATAACAATATTCAACTTCGTCTTCTTAATTTCCCTCTTTTCTTTAATTTACGGGGAATCATCACCAAGGTCTGAAATATCATTAGCAATCTATCTTAATAAATTTCCCCTCTGTATCCTATTCTCAACATCCTATAAAGCGTGTCTTTCTCATAAAAATCTCAACAAAAAATTAGACTTTATAATCTATATAAGAGCTATATAGTCAGGTCCCTAAAGAATTCGGGCGGATGGTTGTTACACCTGAACTCCTCTCACCAATGTATGCTCTAACTATGTCTTCTCAACAACGCTACTATCTCTGGGTATGGTAAAAGATAATGTATATATCTTAGAAGTATAGAGCTCTCATAACAATGCTTGGCTATATGACCCTATGGTCTAGTAATCTACCCTAGTAGATAATTATCAAACTCAGCCAACAAGTGTGGTTCTCCTATTAATCCAGATAAATAAATCCACATCTCCTCCTAAATATTTTTCTTTGGCCTGCATACCACAATTATATTGATATCTAACTCATATATTATTTGAAGCCATCTATACACAACCTCAGGTTTACCTCAGTAGTAACCTCAAATTAGATATATGTGTGGTTAGAAACATAGTAAGTGTAGGGAGATGGCTTTTGTGTCAGGTGCTTGAACATAATGGGATATTGAGTTATACCTTTCTCAGACTGGGATACAATAGATGATGAATTAGGAACTATTGCTTTATTCTTGTCCTATGTTCCCTCATCAGTCTGGAGGTCATGTATAAAAACCTCCTCTAGTGACTCAAACTCTCTCTCCTCTCCCTCCTAAGAGTTAGGAGTGTATTGTTGTAATATCATTGTAGACTTTATTCTCGGTAATAAAAGTGGTCGACTGGCCTCTGACTGGGCCCTATCCAGAGTAAATGTGGATAGTCTACCCCACTTTGTCTGTGCTGGGAGCTGGACACCCAAGATGGATCTAACAATATATTCAGCCACAACCTATATCAAGATCCTAATTCTTCGGCCCACAGATTTGGTCAGGGTAATAGGGTACTCCTCCATAAGCCATTATGCTGGGGGGATTCATCGCTTTGTTTTGATGGTTCTTCCTTCTTTGGTGGTATAGTAACTAAAAAGTGAATTTTAGCATATAAAGGATAAAAAGGGAGATCAAACGTTCAAATAAAAATCAAATCTATCAAAATTATAATTTTTCAAAATTTTTCACATCTATATACACTAATTTTGTCCCATTCCAGTCCAATTTTACATATTAAATAAAAATAACAGATATAGCATACAAGACATTTTGGTCTCCATAAACTTTTCAAGTTCTACTTCTATTTTGGGCATGATCTTACTGTTTTAATTAAATAGAAATTATACAATTTCAATTTTTCTATTATTCTAGGATCCTACAAACAATATTATTGAGTTTCACATAATTGTTAAGCATATTAAAGCATCAAATCATGTTTAGTTTTTAAAATCTCATTCTAGTACTTAGAAGAGCAAAAAAGTTTTCCTTGATTTTTAAAAATGGAAGTAAAAACATGACTAAGTAGAGAAACCCTAGCCTTATAAAGTGAATAGACATTGGCAGCGATGTAATTGCGAAACTAGTTGTAATAGAATATTATATTATGAGAATTTACAAATTATAAGATTAACCTAATAAGGATAAACTAGATAATCAAATAAGTTGATGAAATTAATACTAATCATAATTATAAGAGAAACCATAATTTCCTAGATTAATTCATTAATTTGTTGCAATAGAATCTGCTCTTATCTTGGTTAATTGGTCATTTGTTCTTTTATTTTATTTTTAGTACAGTTGAATTATAAATTTATAATTAGATCTACTTCTTAAATAAATAATTAGTATTACTCTTATTCAGAATAGTTCTAGGTCATTTTTTTCCTTTTGTGGTTTTTCCATATTTAGAGATTTCCAAGATTTGCACTAAGTCATTTATAATTTTTTTAGTAACAATTTGGTTCTCTAGTAGTTTATTTGGATTTTAAACTAGTTTACTTATTTTGGAGATTAAAAGTTGAGAATATGGTCTTGGACCAAAACATTTGGTAAAAGATATTAGATGACAAATCTAATAGTTTTTCTATTTCAAGAATATCGATTTTAGGATTGGGGAATCCTTGGTCTAGGTGAAAAATGCTTTTGAACTCATTTTGGGTTGTTGGGTTGATCTGGGTAAAAATGCAACCTTGGGTGTGAGACTAACTTTTTATTCAAATGACCTCTATTTTAAATTTTGATGGTTGCATTGAGTCTAAAATGTTGTATTTAGTTGGGTAGCATTGTTCATTTTTAAGCATGTGTTTTTGAACTAATCCCGAGTGCACAATAGAACCCCTTTTAGACTTATAAAATTATTTTTGGTGCCAAGGTTACTGGTTCATCTACTTAAGTGGCTAGCTTATATCTTAAGCCATAGCCTAATTAGAGGATGGACATTGCTTAAGTGATCGCAGTTAATCTTTTCGAGGGCCGCTTAAGCACATCTTTGTCTCTTTGGTGATGATTGCTTCAAAAGTAATTTCATCTCTTAGGCTGTATAAATATTTATATTCTCTCTTTGATTTTTAGACCATTTTATGTATAAAAACATTACAAAGCAAATATTTAGGAGCCTTGAAAAGTACAGAAAATTATTATTTGAATCTTGGGCTTGATTGGGAAGGTTAAAGCAATAAATTTTCCATCTTTTCCCCATAAATTCCCGACATAATTATCCATTAAATCCTCTAAATTTTTCTTAATTTTATCAATTATTTTTAGGACTATTGTTCATCTTGGATTTCTGTCAATTTTTACGCAAGCAATCCTTTATCTAAAGGTACCTAATCACAAATCCATAAGTGCGCCACACTGTTTAATTTATAGCCTGGGTTTTGAACTAGAGCATAAATTCATAATATGTAAATAATTTTTCTAATTTTGATGGACAGATTATGATTTATATAGCATAGCACTAGTCGAAGCCTTTTCTAAAGCGAAACTCTATAATATAGAGGATTTTTTTAATGTTTTTGGTTGCATCCATATATGCTATGCTTACCCTTCCTATTACTTTACCCTTTTATCATATTGGTATTATATTGTACTTATTATTGCTGGGTTTTTATGCTTCAACTATTTATTTTTACATGTTCTTATTTGATTATTCATTTAGGGGGTCATAAGATAGATTTCCTCTATGAATATTCATAATATAGTAGTCAGTACTCCTTTAGCACTCTACATAGCATAAATAGGGACTTCCAATGGTATTTATGAGTGTCATCAATGTTTTGGGTATCTCCTTGACTTATGTTGGGATTCAGGGTTTGATAGGAATCTTTAGGGCTCTTTTTTTTGGATAAAAATACCATAGGGTAGTGCATTCTCCTATATTGGTTAGCTTTAAAACACCTATGTGGGATAGTAATCGAACTAGACTAGTTTCCTTGATATATTATGGTTGTTAAATGGGTATAAAAAAATTTAGACCTTTTGACCTTAAATCTCGACCTTTGACATAATACATGAATCCTTGCACTCCCTTAATGAATTTGACTTTCTAAAATATGAATAAGGACTAGATAAATAAGGGCTAAATTAGATAGTAGATTATTACTACAAAAAACTCATTTAGTTCCTATTAGATATCGACACCGCACTTACTATTGATTGCTTATTAGTTCAAATTTGCCTCTGGCACCCAACTTACTATTATTTTCTTATTAGTTTTCATTTGGGTCCAACATTTGTTAGTACTAGTTATTATTTGTGATTTTTTTATTCAAGCATAACAACTAATTTTACTACATATTTTGTGTTTTTTGTATTTTTATTTGCGCATCACTACTATATATTTTTTAAATTTGAAAATCTAGTTTGAGACTGGTAAGTTTAATGATTGCTTCTAGAGAAAAGATATACAATGTATATGTCTCAAATATTATCTTGATTTTATGATATTTATTTCTATATTTGACCTTTTATTAGTGTTACTCCTTGGTTGTATCCACCATGCTTATGGACGCTTAGTTGGGTTTTATCTTATTGTTCTTACCTACAAGATTTATGAGGACCTAGTGATGTTATAGCTAGGAATTTATATCCATTCTATCTTAGATATTTTAATTTGATCTCTACATTTCTTAGCATACCTATTTATTCCTATCTTTAACCCTTGTTTGTTGCCTCTTAGTAAAGATTCATACCTTATCATGATTTTACATTAATTTAGACTTTATCATTGACACTGACCTCAGGTAGTGTTGTTGACCGAACACTTAAGTGATCATTCAACATCCTAAGCTTATCATTCCCTTTTTATTTAAGTAATGTCTAAATTTATATATTTAGAGACTACTTGTATACTTTGAAACTTTTTTGGTACTCTCTTTGTATAGTGGCTATTGTACAGGTCATACTAGGTCTTAAGGAATGCATTTTATAAAGTTCATCTTTCCCATATTTTTTATGCAATGCCTACATATATCTTCCTTTATAGTTTATCAAATTTATTTATATCACTAATTAAACCTTGTTTCCCTAATTTTTTCTTATTAGACTGACTCACTAATTTTGGATGACAATAGTTTTATATCAAAGACCAGGTTCACTGGTGTCTTTATTATAATAGTACGTGTCTAGTTTAGTCAAGCATACCTCCATGATGGTGTTCACATCCAATATTTAAAGTCTACAGGACATTTCTAAAACAATATCAACTTATTGATTCGTTATTGTATGTTGTGTCTATATTATTCTCTTGATTCTCCTTTATTTTAAACTTTCATATATAAAAGTCTGTGACATCTAAAGATGAGGAATCTATATAGGTGTAGAGGTATAGGTTGACCCTGAGGTAGAGGTCAGGCTAGAGATACATCACTACCTTGAGGGTTGGCCAAGAAGCGGTCACCATAATAAATTATTGTTTCTAAGCCAGATATTATTCCTAATGATGTACTACCATAACTAATAGTAGAACAATGAATAACCTAAACTCCACCTTGATTATATCTTCATCTGTCCTCCATGATGCCCTAGTTAAGCTTTAGGTATGGTTGAAAGTAAGCCAATAGATATGGCCTAGATATTTGCTCATGGGAAACCTAGGATTGACTTGCCAAACGAGTGTAGCCTACAGGTGTAACTGCTAAAGTAGAGGTTAAACCAACACCAGTTGTCCCCCCATTTGTATCTTCCTAGTGAACCACGACTTTGGAGGAGCTAAAGATATTTTGTTAGTTTCATAGATTTACTCCATCGAGTTTTGTAGGATGCCTAGGGGGATGAGGAATTTTAACTCATTACTAATTATGAGGAGAGACTATGAAATTTAGGTTTAGATGAGTAATACATTGTGTATTACACCATATTTTCATTTGATAAAGCAATGCAGAAGTGGCGGAGGGGACAGCTTGATTCCAAACTAGTTGGATTTCTTCCTAGGTCATGAGTTTAATTCTCTAAGGCCTTTTTCGAGAAGTATAGGCCATACAATATACTTTAGTATTTTAGAGTTGAGGTCATACAAATATAATATAGTACTTTGACCATAGAAGAGTATGGGGCTAGGTTTTATAAGCTTTCCTAACATGCGACCATATTCAACCTCCTAAGTATAATTGAGTGCGATTATTTGATAGAGGATTAAAACTTCCACTTTGTTTGGATATTCAGAGTTTGGAATTTATAGGTAGGTTATTTGCTGATAGTGTTGATTATGCTCACATTCAAAAAGGTTCTTATCTCGAGGCCCATAATAGGAGATATAAGAGATCTCACCATTAGGAAGGTTTTGGTGGAAGACATAATGGTCCACAATTTTAATGTAGTGGTTATAGGGATAGTATCAATAGCTGTAGTTGTATTAATAGTAGGGTAAATCCAATAATCATATTCATGAAATGCTATAGATTTGAAATGGGTACCATATTGTATATAGTGATTTCACTAGACAAATATTTAGGGGTTTTTTGTAAAGGTATTGAGGTAGAAGTGGTCGTTTTTGATATGATGGATCCTCTTTTTGGGTTAGGGTATCTGTGGTACGGTTTAATTGTGGTGTTTTTGGTCATTTTGCCAGGGAGTGTCCCAAATTTTGGTTTATTAAGAATTATACGTGAGTTTTCCACATATGAGGTTAGTAACAACCCTAATTAGGGTGATACATAAGGATAAAAGTTTGGTTCTCTGGGTTTTTAAGGAGGTACACAGGTAGGTAGAGTAGGTGGTCGGGTAGGAACCCATTTCAAAGATGGGCTTGGTCATGCTTTTCCTGGTAAGTTGAAGATTTAGCATTTGAATGTTGTAATTACAGGTATAATCTTGGAATGCCATTATTCGTCTTTTTCAGTATTTAACCTATGCTCCTTTTTTTCTTATGCATCTTCTTAATAGGTGTCTTATATGGGATTATCTTGTGAGCTATTATTTGGTACAATGTGTGTATATACTCCAATAGGTGATTTTTTTAGCAGTGGATTATATAAATAGATCTTGTATTGTTACAATTTAGGAGTATGACGCATGGGCCAATCGTATTGTACTTGATAAGGTTGATTTTGATGTAGTTTAAGGCATAGACTAGTCATCCCTTTTTATTACCATCTTCTATTTCTATGGAAGAAAGTTACCTTAGTTATGCCTAGCATACCCTTACTTATGTGATAGGGTGCTTATAGTTGTGTGATAATGGCAATTACATTTTATATTTAGGCTAGGAGGCTGGTATCGAGGGGTGTATGTCTTATATTACATATGTTAAAAAAGTTTGCATTAAGAATCCTTTGCTTGATATTTTCCATATAGTCCATGATTTAATTAATGTTTTTCCTACAAATCGACCTATCTTTCCTCTTGAGCGTGATACAGACTTTTCCATTAATCTTGAGCTTAGCACCTAACCTATCTATATTGTACAAAACCATAGGTCTCTTTCTGATCTAATGGAGATGACTGTTCAACTTCAATATCTTCTAGGTAAGAGATTCATGAGTATGAGTAATTCACCTTTGGGTTCTTTAATTATATTTATAATCAAGTGGGACAACTCTATGCTTATTCTTATAAATTAGATGTAGTTGAATATGGTAAAAATGAAAAATAAATATCCTATGCCGAAGATCAATGATTATTTGACAAACTTTAGGGTTTAGCTTTTTTATCTAATATTTATTTGTTCTCTAGAAACCATCACTTGTGAATTCGGGTAGAGTACATTCATATGACAAACTTCAGGATATTCTATGGCCATGACATGTTCTTATGATGTGTTTTTGGTTTACCAATGACCTAATAAAGTTCATAAAATTGAGCAACCATATATTCAAGCGCTCTTTGTATTTTGTCAAGATTTCCTTTATTAATTATATCCTTATTTTTAGAGGAATTGGGAGAAGTACAAGCAATATTTGAGGATTATGCTCCACTCTTTAAGAGATCAACAACTTTATGATAAATTATCTAAGTGCAATTTAGGCCTGAGTTTGTATCATTCTTGAGGCATGTGATGTCAAAATATGGGATTACAAAAGACTCAATATTGATTGAATTAGCTTTTAATTAGTCCAAGCCCATATCATTGGCTAAGGTTTTCAGTTTTATAGAGTAGGAATGCTATTATAGACGGTTCATTGAGGGACTCACCACTATTGCAACACCTAAAAAAGTAATTAATATGGCAGTAGGTCCCATTTTAGTTCTCTGATGAAAGTGAGGTAAGTTTATAAGGTTCAATTCGTTACTCAGTTTAAATCTTATTTTGACTATTCCAGTTGTACGTCGGGTTTTTACAATAAGTTCTGATAATTTTGATTCTTTTTTTAGGTTGTTTCTAATGCAATAAGGCAAAGTTATAGTATATACATTAAGACAACATAAGATACATGAGTGCTACTACCTCCCATATAGTATAAATTTTAGGGGAGTAGTTTTTATGCTTAAGATTTATTAGATTTATTTTTATAGTGTTTATTATAAGATAGACAATCATAGTCTTCAATAAATTATATATTTAAAGGACTTTAATTCGACATAGCATTATTAGTTTCTGTTTTTTTGTAGGACTATCACCTCTCTATTTTATACAATTAGTGTAAGTTAGTTTAGTAGATGATGCCTTAAGATAAAAGGTGATGAGTATGGGCAGTATGGACTTTTTTTTAATTTTAGAGCGACTAGTGGTCTCAGATTTCCTTCCCTTATACATCAGGTTTATGAGATTTGGAATTTAAAATACCTAGAGTATTCATTCTACTGATAAGGAAAATCAACCTTGTGGAAGCTGATTTGAGGTCAATAGTTTTATGATAGTCGGTTGTGTAGTTATAAGTGTCAGGTGTTAAGGGGAGAGTCTAGAAGGTCTATCTTACACATTGAGGGTGTATTAAGTTTTCATGGTTGCATATTTTCCAAGGGTTAGAGGTTTCATTAAATTGATAATTTAGGAAGATCCATTTCTCCAGAAACTCTATTCATTAAGGGATAATTATGATGTATAGAGTCCAAAGACAACATTATTGGTGGAGATATTTGAGGAATGATAAAGTAGACTTCATGGCTTTGGTTTTTCAGCAGGTTAAGGCCGACCATTTAAGACCAGGTGGATTTCTTCACACGATACATATTTCTTGAGTAGATATGGGAGTAAATTATTTTAATTTTCAGGGGTAATTTTCCTCATACTACTCATGTTTCTAATAGCATTTTTTTTATCTTATATTGATTGTCCATGTAAACTTATTTCATTCCTATTTAGTCTTTTTACTGTGTTTAGATGTTTACTCAAATCAAGGTTTTAGAAGAGGCTCATCATCCTGGGGGCCTATTTCTATAAGTTTTTATAGTAGTTCTCAGTTATCCTCTATCTTTTAAAGATCTTTTCAGGGGATTTAGATACCTAGGTTGAACTTAGGATTACTTTTGAACCCATAATAACATGTGTTATAGACTTTTGATTTTAATAGAAGTAGTTTATGGGCTTAGTGAGGTTTGCATAAAATAATTCCTACTATTTTAGTATTCAAACTACACCATTTGGTCATTATATGGTTGCCGATGTCGGTCTCCAATTGGTTTGTTTGAGACATTAGAGGTTGGCCCCAAGGTACTAATTTAATTCAAGAGTTATTAGGTAGGGTATGAGTTTATTGGGATAGGCTACATGGTCACTTAGAATATGCGGAAGAGTTAAGTTGATCATAGGCTTCATGCTTTTAAGGTTTGGAGTTGGTGATATGGTTTTCCATTGTGTGTTTCCCATAAAGAGTATGATGAGGTTTGGGAAGATGGTCAAGATTATCCCTAGGTATATCAGGACATTTGAGATTCTTGGAACAGTTTGGAAGATAGGTTATTAGTTAACCATGCCTCTAGCCTTTTCGGTCATTGACCTAGTTTTTCATGTGCAATGCATCAGTTTTACATTCATGATAAATCATGTATGCTAAAGTTAAAAATTGTTCAATGGATAATAGTTTGACCTTCTTGGATATGCCAGTCTCTATTTTTTCTAGAGATGCCCGACGATTAAGTTCCAGAGAGATTCATGTGGTTTAGTTAGTGGAGAAGCATTCACCTGAGGAGGCTACCTAGGATACTGGAAATTATATGTGGAATCATTAGTTTTACAAATTCTAGACTTCAGGTACTTCTTAATTATCTATTTGAACAAATGAAAGTCATTTTACTAGTGGATGTTATAAGGACAATCTAGGTCATTTTCTACTTTATCATTCTTTTTCAGCATTTATAGCTTTCTTATAGTGCCTTGGTTCATTCATGACTTACTGATGAGTGTTGAATTTACCACTCATCAATATACCAAAACTATGAACACTACTATAATTTTAATGTATGAAATGATATAAATTTATTAGTTTAATGCACTAACTTCCTCATTTTGTAAGAATATAGTTGATTAGATAGAAAGATGTGGATATGAGCTGAAAAAAATCAAAAGGAGTAGAAAATTACACATTGGAAGACCTTTCAAAAAATAAAGCTTAGTTACTGCGATGTGGTCTTAGTGCCGTGATTGCGGCTCTGTCACTGCGTTGATCTAATTGCGATCATGGTACAACTGGTACAATTGCAGCTATACGGGACTAGGCCTAGGGTAAATTTTGAAATCTTCAACAGCCAACCCCAAGTCTCATAAAGGCTCAAACCCTTTTTAATTTTGGCATTCTAGACTTTCTGAGAGAAATTGAATTTGAAGTTACAAATGCTAATTTGGGCAACAATTATATTTGAATTTTTTACTTTTACTTTTGGTCAAATTGACGAATGGATTCTTTGAATGAATCTTATGGTATATTTCTTTCACTTTACTTCATGAGTAGCTAAATCTCTTTAACTGGGAATTATGTTGAACTAAGATGCAATTATGTGTGTGGTGTGATGCATTTGTGTACATTTTAGTTTGTTGATGATTGATTTCACTATTGCTTGGTTTAATTAGTTGAGATTTTTGGGTGAAAAAACCCAAATGGGCAAAATGGGTTTGTGGGTGAAAATCATAAATTCTTGAAATATCACATCATCCTTGAAAGAGGGATGTGGGTGAAATTTTGGAACCCATGGAATCCTTGAAAGAGGGCTATTACGAACAAAGTAATAGTGGACAATAATGGATGTAGTTTTCTATCATTTTTCCTTATTAGAAATAAGGGTTAGTAGAGAGTTGGATATGTCTTGACATCTTTTTATAAATAGTGATTCCCAATTATGGTATTAGGTGTCTTCAATTGACACACTCTTTCGGTATTGAAGGGACAATGAGTGATATACTTTAGGCTTTGTTGACAAACTACACTTAAGGACCTTGAACCTTGCCTACCACATCATTAATGACTATATTTTGCACAAAATTATCATGTTCCCATGCATAACTTTCCCGTAGGTAGACACAATCCCAAGATTCTTCTAATATTGAATTTTCAAATCACAAGTGTTGCCTGAGTGTGTTCACTGGAGTAGAGATTGATAAATCCTTGTTTCAAACCAACCCCTACATTTAAATAATGCATTTACTTTATTTACACTTCTATATCTTTTTAGTAATTGTTAACAACCATAAGACTAGAAATCTAACTTCAATCCTCATGTATTCGACATCAACATAAGTTGAGCTATTGGTAATAATCATTCTCTACCAATTGAAAGATATAGGTGAGCGTGATCAAAATGACACCGTTTCCAGGGAGTGAAATCTAGTTTACACTTATGCGGTGTTGATTTTTACTTGGGGTGTACTTGTAGTAGGGTGTATTTATTTTTATTGTTGCTTTGGTTTCTTTTTTAGTGATTTTCATAGTATCCATGGAGCAATTAGTGATAATGCAAGTAATCTCAGATCTTTTGACGGTCCTCTTCATGAAGAGGAGCAACTCAATAACATTAGATGTAAAAGTTCCATTTGTATCCCACCTACTCATGGGAATAGTGTCTTTCATGTCACAAGCGTAATGTTGCATATACTCCAAATAAAGGGAGTTTTAGGGGGAAAGATTATGAGTACCTTAACTTTCATTTGAAGAACTTCATAGAAGTGTGTGCACCATTTGGTATTGCACACATAACCCAAGAATCCATCTATCTATGCCTCTACCCATTTTTTCTAACAGGCAAGGCAGTATTGTGGCTTCATTCTCTTCTATCCGGTTCAATTGTTTCATGGGATGAACTCACTATGGACTTCTAAGAACGGTCTTTCCCACCATTAAAAATGCTCCAATTTCATGATAAAATCACAATCATTAGGTTATTGAATGGAGAAACCTTGTACGAGGGGCATGAAAGATTCAAGGGAAAACAAATGCAATGTCCCAGCCACGAGGTCCTGGGGAAGATCCTTCTCCAAATATTCTACCGGGCCCTTGATTCGATCAAAAAAATTATGGTAGACAATGTGGAGGGGGCTCTCTTATGAAGTTTACTTATTGTGGCTTCAAATTTGATTGAGAAAGTTACCATGAAAAAATTGGGGTGGCATACCCAACATGCAGAGGTACCAAAAGGATCTTTTACTACCTCTTTTGTTGATAAGGAACAAAGAAAGAGAGATGAAGGGAGAGTAGATAATATGGAAAAAATGATGACTCAATTGGATTTTTTTAAAAAACATGTGATGGGTGCATCGACAAAGGCGCCCTTACATCCAACGACAATTATGGTGAAGATCCCCTAAAGCTTGATGAGGAGATTCAATATTTGGCCGATTATTAAGAAAGTTCTCGCCCCTCCTATTAAAGTCAAGATGGGAACAAAGGTTTGACACGTCATGATTGTGACTGTGATTGGAGGGATAGCAACTTTGAATATAATCATTATGTGCCTTACCATGACCAGGAAAAAACAAAGAAGAAATCATATCGACCCCGATAGTAAAAAATTAAACATATCTTAGCAAGAATTTTGATGAAAGTAGAGAAACGAATAAAATGGTTTGTGAATTGAAAGATGAATCCTCACAAATCAACCCAATGGTTGTGTCCCACTCAACTTCTATTAATCAATTGGAAATTCAAACTGGTAAAATCTCCGCTCAATTGAATGCTAGAGCATAGGGGGGTCTTCATAGTGAAACTATTATGAATGGTAACATCCTTGTTGATCATTTGAAGAAAGTTGAGGGAGAAAATATAGGTGTAAAAGAGCCCCAGGTTAATCCAATGAATGTGAAGTCAAAGATTGAGGTTGCGTAAAAAAAAGGGCCTCCAAAATCTCAAGAAGAAGGAGATGAAAACATCCCAAAGAAAATGGATAAAGAGGTGGTTGGAAATTATAATATAAAAATTAATGTATTGCCCACCATTAAAATCCCTCATCCGCTTCTCCAAAGGCATAACATAAAAGAAGAGAACGACAAGCTCATGAAATTCATGGCTAAGCATAGCATACTCTCTACAAATATCTCGCTACTTGAGGATATCCAAGAGAGTACGGGGCACGCTAAGATTATTAAGAAATAGATGTCAAAGAAAAATCTTTTTAAAGGTGATACCATTTAAGTCACCCATGGTTTTAGCATTATCATGGGTAGCTCAATAGTGGAAAGGACAAAATACCGCGGGGACATTACTATTTCATGAATAATTGGGACTCATACGTTTGAAAAAGCTATGTGTGACCATACTGTGAGTATAAACCTCATGCAATGTGTAATATATAGGAGACTTGTCTTGAGTACCCCTACACCAACATCAATGAGAATTTTGATGGTGGACTATCCTATCAAGATAAAGGTTGGTGTTTTATTCTACATGTTATTGAATATGGATAAATTCATCCTTCTGGTAGTTTTGCAATGTTATCTTATGATATGGACCAAGAAGTGCCTATTATCCTTTGTTGACCTTTCCTTGCCACCAGAAGAGCAATTCTCGATTTGGAGCTTGGATAAATGTCGACTTTAGTTCATAAGGGTAAAGTATCATTCTGGGTATGCCAAATGAAGAAACAAACTTACGGAGCTTCAAGTGGTATCAATTATAGATGTTGAATATGAGGAAGTGAAGGATGGTTCCCTTGAGGATCCAACTTGAAAAGGATAGAAGTCGTTGTACCATGACGATAACTAAGTTGCTATGTGGGAGGCAACTCACAAATTTCATGAAAGTAGCTCATATACTTTACTTTTAATTTGGTAAAGTATATTTTATATTTTTATCACGTATTAATCCATGCATTTTTGGCACTATAGAGTGTTTTGAATAAGTTTGAGAGGGGGAAAGTGTGAAATTTTGCATCTTAGACTGAATAGGGGAAAACAGAGGTGCAGAAATTCCATCTGTTACCACGATTATTGGCCCATACCTTCACGATTGAGTTCACATATGTCACCAAGATCACGGACCTTGGACCGCGATTACGATTAAATCAATCAATATGGCCACCCAAATGCCCATTTCCCTCACACTATTTTCTCAAATTTTCTCTCAAATTTTACTCTCTCTTGGGCACATTTTAGGCATTCAAAATCATTGGAGAATCCCTTTTGCATCATTCCCTTCGGTAAGTGTCGTAAATTCGTGCTTAAATTGTTAAAAATAGGTCATAGAATGCATGTTATAGGGAAGGCCTAAAATTATGATTTTTATTGCTAATCTTTGATTAAATCATACTTGCGTGGTGTTTAGCTTCTACAAATAGTGTGTACATATGTGAGAAAGTCTTGAGTACCTAACTTATGTTGGAAATTTAGTAGAAAATAGTTTTCCTACAAAGCGCTCGATCGAATTCTAAAGCGAGTTCATTCCTAGTTGTTTTCACATTCTAATGGCATAATCAAGTACCTAGTAATCTTTTTCTATCAATTTAGTGTTAATCCTTGTTTTGAAACATGCTTTTTCTTAGAATTTTTACTTTTGAACTGTTAAAATTCTGGCCCAAATTGGTCTGAGATACTACGATTTAGGTTACCGAAATTATTATCTCTTTATCTAAACTGAATTCTGTCATGGGCCAAACTTTTACACTTAAAATTTTTGTCCAAAAGCACCAAGTAACTATCCCACAAGATTTAGTGGACAACAAAGCATAGTTTATGTATGAAAATATCAATGATTAAAGCTGTTTTGTTGATCTTATGTTTTTCAGGATGATATCATGTTATAAAATGAACAAGTTTGATTCATGGCCATAGAGTGCCACACTCTATACTATGGTAAGATTCTGAGAACAACGATGATCCCATAGAGAGTAATATGTTAGGAGAAAGTGCTAGAAAATCTTCCGGCATTTCATGACCAACTTATGGCCACTGGGTGGCAGTGTTTTGCCATTGATCCTTACATGGTGGGTCTGGGAATTCTAAACTAAACTTAACATAGTATCTTTCTTAAACCCATCAATTAGGATTATGTGGATTTGAGGAAAGGAGGTGGACTTTAGGGTAAAGCAAATTAATGACATCTATTGGCTCCTAAATGTAAACATAAAGGAGTTTGAAAAGAAAAGGTGTTAGCAAGGACGCAAGATAGCAGAGAAGCTATGTCCAGGAAATAAGGTCTCTTGGGAGGCAACCAAGAGGAACATATCCATGAATGACTTTATTATCGTGGCCCAAATTGGTTGACTATTATTTGTAGACAGGCATTCGCACGTACCCATATGATAGCTATTTTAGATTTGCACTCTAGGATGGTTGCTTGGATTTTAGTTGACATTCCTCGTTCGGTCGACTTATTCTCTTAGAGATAAAGTTCTTTATGAACCATAGTGGTATTCATCTCTTTTTCCCCACTTTGATTACTCAGTTTAGCAGGCGATCAAGTGTTGTGAAACACCCTAATGATACTTTAGTGATCCCTGAAAACCCTATATATCCTTTTAAAATTAGAGGAAAGAGTGCATCGTGCAAAATAAAAATATAAAGATCAACTTAGGTAAGTGACATGTGAGGAGCCAGAGCCTTGTAGGCCGTCCACTATCAGCCCCTTTGATGATATTTCGATTGATATAAGAACCATTAAGAAGCTAGTGTCAATGTTTCCCCAGGGCCAGGAGAGACCTCTACCACTCATAACTCATATGCATCCCAATCTAATTATAAGAAGTATCAGAATGACCAGCAGGTGTAGGGGTCTCACATGAGAAGATGGTAAAAAAGGGAAAAGAAAAGAGATAAATTATTTTGCAAGATGTTGAAGGTAGTAAAGAGCCTTTGGAAGGTCTTAAAACTGTGAGACGGATTACCTTCCTTTCGAGTTGAGAGTGATGATGAGGCCCCAGCTGAGTGGTTAAATCATTAAGATAATATAGATGATTCAGAGTTAGACAGTGAGAGTAGCTCTTGATGCAGTTTCAGGAAGCACCCTTATCACTCTTTATTATTGATTATTTATGTAGTGAAGAGACTATTAGCTTATTAGTTTGGGGAAACTATCTCTTTATTAATTCTTGTTAGGCCTATATTATTTATATATTTATGGCTATTTGATGATGTTCTGGTGACATTTTTGATGATTTTTATTTTTTATTGGATTGTAATATTTGGGCACTTTGATGATGCCCACATTTTCATGTATTAGGAATTTTATACTATGTGATATGTTGGCTTTGTTTGGATCCATAAACAACAAATTGTGTATGTTGCAAATGCAAAGAAAACACCCTGTCTGTCCCAATATTTTTTATAACTCAAGGGAACTGATGTGAGCAACCTTGTAATGATACTTTCCCTCTTTTTGTGATGCCAAAATTTTGGTTTGTAGTAGTTGGTAGATATTCCATTTTGTCTCTAGTTAGAAGGACAATTTATCCCCTTTGAGGAGTTTTAATGCCATATGCAGTGAGAATATAAATCTCATACATACTTGTACCTCTAGAACTTGCCTAGTTAGTCTCTTAAGGCTAATTTTAATAATGCTTGGTTCATGAAATGATCCTAGGCCATCTTTGTGAACATTGGGACTCACTTTATACTAAATATCTTACCCATGCTTAGGATAGTACCCTTGTTACCCAATTTCAGCCTTCAAGACTTTCTTTAACAACAATATTACAAGCCTTGATTCATTCATTTCTTTGACAACAACATTTCAAGCCTTGATTCATTCATAACTTTCCCTCTTTTGAACCCTACCCTACTTTAACTTGAAAAAGAATAGAAAATTGAGGCTAAATGTCTAAGTTGGGGTGTTAAATTTGATAGAGTTGACCTTGGGCTTAGGTAGTGTGAGTCGATTCCTATGTGTTAAGCATAAAAAATTGAAAAAGAAAGGAACGATAAAAATAAAATGACTCATAGATTGATAAATAAATAACCAAATGAAATATGCCTCCAAAAAGTTGGGTCAATCAAGGTAATTTTAATAGGTATGTGTAAAGTGTAAAACAAAGAAGGGTGTCCATAGACAAAAAGTTGGATGGATAGAATGGGGTAATGTACATGTTCATTGAAGGTATAACAAATTTTTCCTTAATGATATCCTATCCTTCTCTGATCCTACATTACAATCTCAAGAAACTCTTTGAGATATCCAACCAAGTGTATTCATTTAGTGGAGATAGAAATTAAGGGAAAGGATATAGTATGGTACTTGTTAGCATTAAGAGTCCTTGTAAGAGAAAGAGTTTAGTTATAAATCCCCTTTTTAGCATATTAGATAATTTGGTATGTGTGAGGTATCCTTCTTTAGAGGAGGCATATGAACAACTTGAGGTTGGTGACATTATCATCTTTTGAAAAATGTGGAAAAGGAGTATTATAGAGTTTCGGTCAATATAGTCACTTTTAGAGTGTTCGTGATTGTTGCATTGTTGATCTTCAAAGTCCTTTGCATCTATGGGTTTGTATCTCATGATAAGGGGTGTCATGAGGATAGCCTTGCCCGTGTTTGAAAAGACACTTGTGGTAGCAATGAAGTTTTAGGTAATTGTCCTCATTGGATTAAATAAATAGGCTTAAAGGTTGTATTGTCTCATAGAGTAAGATATAGTGTTGCTTGAGGATAAGAAGAGGTTTAAGTTTTGGGTGTTTATAAGTAGTGAATTCACCACTCATTTATGTCCTAAAATTGTGCACATTATGAAAATTTAATTGTATGAATGAGACAAGTTTAATAGTTGAATGCACTAATTTCGACATTTTATAGGCATACAGGTGATGAGATAGAAAGATGTGGATTTAAGCTGAAAAAAATCAAAAGGAAAAGAATAGTGTATAGGTGAAGACCATGCACAGAATCAAGATCTGTTACCGTGATCCCAATCTAAAGGCCACGATCGTGGACAGTAAAGTTGTGTAAGCCTCTGTGACCTGGTTGATCTAACCATTGTCACGTTATTCACAATTGAGATACAATAGGTGCGATTGCAGAAATGCGCGAATAGGCCTAGGATAAATTTTGTAATTGTCAACAACTGACTCCAATTTCTTTAAAAGGCTCAAAATATTTCCTATTTTGGCATTCTATGCTTTTTGAGAGAAATTGAATTTGAAGTTACAAACCCTAATATGGGAAAAATTGTTTTTGAATTTCATGCTTTTAATTTGGTGAAATTGATTGATGGATTCTTTGAATGAACCTTATTGTATATTTCTTTCTCTTTACTTCATGATTAGCTAAATCTCTTTGTCTTGTGATTATGATGAACTAAGCTGAAATTATGTATTCGTGTAGATTCTAGTTTGTTGATGATGGGTTTCACTATTACTTGGTTTAAGTAGTTGGGATTTGTGGGTGAAAACCCCAAATGCCCAAAATTTGTTTGTCGGTGAAAACCTCAAATTCTTGAAAGTTTACATCATTATTGAAAGAGGGTTGTGGGTAAAATTTTGGAACCCATAACATCTTTGAAGAGGGTTATGCGAGACAAACAATAGTGGACAATAATGGATGTAGTTTGCTATCTTTTTGGTATCTTAGGAATAAGGGTGAGTAGAAAGTTGCCAATTTCTTAGACATATTCATATAAATAGGGATGCCCAATTATGATATTAGGTGGATTTAATTGACACACTCATTAGGTACTTGAAAGGGTCAATGAGTGATATCTTTAAGGCTTTGTTAACAAACTAGCCTCAAGCACTTTCATCCTAGCCAACCACATCAATAATGACTAGAATTAGCACCAAATCTTCATGTTCTTATGCACAACTTGCCCTTAGGTAGACATAATCCCAACATCCTTCTAATATTGAATTTTCAAGTCAAAATTGTTGTCTTAATATGTTGACTTGAGTAGACATCGATAAATCTTTATTTCATACCAACCCCCAAATTTAAATCATGTATTTTACTTTATTTACATATCGGGTACCTTCTTTCTAATTGTTAATACCTAAAAGACTAGAAAGGTAATTTCACTCCTCATGGACTTTACCTCAACCTATGTTGAGCTACAGACAATGATCGTCTGCTATCAATTGAAAGGTATAGGTTAGCACCTCCCAATATAAATCATGTATTTTAATTGATTTACTCTTCGGGTATCTTTTTACTAATTGTTTACCCCCAAAGGACTAGAAAGCTAATTTCACTCCTCGTGCATTTGACCTAAACTTAAGTCGAGCTATTGACAACGATCGTCCACTACCAATTGAAAGGTATAGGTGAGAGTTTTGGGATTTTGGAGTCGAGAAAATTTCTTGTGACCAACACTTTATGTAAACAACCTTGGATGATAAAACTAACGGTTCCTTAGATTTGGAATGTTGATTTTAGGTTGGGGGAAACTTGGTCCTTATACCAAGGCCACCGATCATATTTTATGTTGGGAACATATTGTGAGAGTACACTGGGTATGTTGTTTTTAATGTTATTATTCTTTTTTAGGGTATTGGTAGGATTCTCGTTAAATAAAAACCTTAGGTGTGGAACTTATTTTTTGTTTAAAAAACATTTTTATGAAATGTCAACGATTCTATTGTGTTAGGAATATTGAATTTGATTGTGTATCATAGTATGGTTGTACACCTAGGGTTTTGATCAAATACGTATCACCCGGTAAGAGTCCTTATGGACTTAGCAAAAATTTCTGGTGCCAAGTTGTTGGTGCATCCACTTAAGTGATTAGGCAATAGTAGATCTCCTTTCTATGAGCTACTTAAATAAATGTTGGTCACTCAAGGAATGATCGCTTAAATTTGCAACTTTAATGACTACCGCTATATGTATATATATATATATATATAAACATTACAAATTGTATTTTCAGACCATTTATATTGTAAAAACACTCTGTAGCTGATATGTGGGTGCTAAAAAAAGTGTAGGAAATTATAAATCGATGTTGGGAAAGCTTGGTGATATTAGTGGCATGACCTGATTTTTGAGTCATGATGGTACCTGCATTATCCCACTAGTAGGTAAGTCAAATTGTATCCTAAATCTATAAGCATATGACTAATTTGGTGGAAAACGACATAAATGTTGAAAATATGCAAGTAAAAGGCATACAAATAATAAATCATAGTATAATCATAAAACTGATGATAAATAAGAGAAATAAAAATATTCCATGACCTAGTAGTGTCAGTACATGCGTCATTAAACTAAAAGGATAAAAGTAAAATTGTATTGAATATACATCATTCGCAAAAAATGGAATGACTAAGAAAAATACAGAAGATGGTGAAAAGGGTTAACTTTGGCTTCGAGAGCTCACCCTGTATCCACACTATAGATCACACAATCACATCATCAACAGAGGCAACTAGTACTTGAGTTCGCACCAGGGGCCCTACATTTGTCTCGGACACTAGTATATTAAAAACTCCTTTCATTATGGTGTATGTGGTTTATTTGATTCGTTTTCCTCTCTCTTGTATGACCCCATTAGTTTTTGTGTATTTTGGTTTTGGTCTCAAGGTTATTTTGAACACTTTTATTTTTCTTATTCTACCTAGATAGGTTACTATGCCATTGCCAAAAGAGTTTATGGGGGTTTGTGGTAAATGTTAGTAATAAAGGGGTCTTGGTGGAAATTATTTCACATGGATGTGGAGTATTCCAATGTCATTCAAGGGTTGGATTTGGTTGAACTCGTGTTATTCACTATTAGATTGTTGAACTTTTTAAGCTCCATGCTGAGTCGGTCATAAAATGGGAGGATGGCTTTGTTCTCTAATTATTAAGGGAAAGGTTATATTTTGTCCTAGAATTTGGAGATTGGTCTCCAAAAATGGGTGTCTTTATTACTTGGTCTAGGTTAAAGATTCAAACTCGAAAGGTCTTTTCTTGCATTCGATTTTAGTGGTCGATGAATCTCTTGAAGCAGTCTTGCCGAACCTTATGGTGTATTTCTAATAGGGAGGTTATATTGGGATTGAGATTGTTTTTGATACTTTCCTAATTTTTATTCTTTCTTTATAAAATGGTTTTTGTTGGGTAAAAGGATCTTAAGAAGAAATTAAGGAACCTATTTGATAAATAATTCGTCAGTCTTGATGTTTCTTTGTGAAACATTTTACTCTTGCATGCATAGGGGGGATTTGTTCCCTGGAAATACATTGGTTGTCGCTTGGTGACTAAGGAATTTATGGTGTTCTTCAAGTAGGGGAAGACCTTATAGGTGTATTCAATTTCATATTTGGTACTTTTATAAAGTACATAGTGGTTAGTAGATACAAGGCTTGAACCTAGATATTTGATTTGTATAAAGGAAGCATCATAGCTTAGGGATATCAATGCAAAAATTATGAAGGCAAAATAATGAGTTTGGGTGGTGGTTGGGGTAGGGGGTGGGTGGGTGTAAGGCTATCTCATGTGATGGGATCGAACATGGATCTTGGATGTGTCTGTCTATTTAATAGTACCTTATTGTTGCCATGAAATTGATTTCTAAGTTCATGGTTTTGAATATGGATTTTTGCATAATTGAGGATTCTGACATGACTATTCATTTAACTAATTTTCCATGGCGTATGATGCATTATTAATGTTTATGAGCATTGTGGGATGCATGGGAAGATTAAATGGATTCGTGGGGACTATGAATTCCTTAATTACTTGATTTTGGATTCAAAATTTTATACTTTTAAAAAAATTGTGAAATTGCCATTGGATATAATTTTGTCATATGATTTGATTATTCTTGAATCTCTGCACTGCATAGATGATTACGAAAATAAGGATTAGGTTTTGGTTGGATTCAAATAATTTTTGAAAGGCCTTGGTGCCCATGGTTTTATTTTAATTATTTTTGATTTAAATTGGAAACCTTGGTGTCAATTTGGTCTAATGGGTTTTTATGTCTATGTTGGGATCTAGGTAGCATTGGGATAAGGTGTACATCTTTGGTGATATCTATTAGGACATAGTATGGTGCTTGTAGGGGTAGTGGGGATAAGGTTAATGATTAGTATACAATTTTCCTTTAGCGGTGGACTTCAAGAAAAGGTTGGGTTTCATATTCCGGTGATACTTTTCTCTCTCAGCTTAGAGGGTACCCTAGTAGCATTGCATGCATTCTTGTAGCACTTATGCCCAAGGTTCATGTTCGGTATTTGTCATGTTCCCTAAATATGAGTTTTAACTTATATTACATTACTCATGGTATATGTGGTTGTGTTTGTTTCTGTGTCCATTCAAAGGACTCCTTTCATGGTACGGTTTGGTCGGGATGATATTCCATTATGGTTTAGGTGGTTGTTGTAAAGTTGTTCATGCCTATGGTTTCATTTCTTGCTCCAGGGGTCTCTGTCTTAACTTTAAAGGCATGTATATTTCTTGTAATTCATATTCCTTAAATGATTCTTCGTGTTTTAGGATGGTTGTGTCATTGGGGAGCATGGTGATGTTATGAAATGTGGAATATCGAAGTCCCTAAGTGTGGGAGAGTCTAGGGTGACAACTAATAGTTAATTTTTTGGAAGGAAAGGTAAGGTTGTTGTTATGGGAAATGGTTAGAAATGGAGTGGGTGGTGAAAAACTAGAGATGATTGTAAAAGGTGCAAAATCTTTTGATGGATAGATCATAATTCAGGTATAAAAGTATTAGGCTAGAATTTTATGGTTGGTACATGTACCAATATATAAAATGGGTACTAAAGTGGTTTGGTAAGGCATGGTCTCTGAATTATCTTCATAGCATAGTGGTTTTATAGCTTTTAAAGGTTGGGGATTTTGGTTACAATGTCCTGATATGGTTTTCCATGTCCTTTACTCTTGATTTCTATGTTATAATGGTGATGAAAGCGGAGTCATGTTTAAGATGAAAGGTGAGGAGTAGAACTCGGTGGGACAAAGTTAACTTTATTTTTCTTGGGCTAGGTTTTAACGTGGAAATGGTTATGTATAGTTAGACTAAATTTCCTGTAAATATGTGTCTTGGTAAACTGTATGTTTAATTGGATTTTCTCTTTAGCATGAGTTCCATTCATCCAGTATTCTATGTGTTGGGGTAAGGAATGGATGGTCCTTGGTTTGTTGGTTCCTTTTGGGTGCCATTAGTATCTCAGATTCCTTTTTCCTTAAGAGGTCTCGATAGGGATCTTAGATCAGTAAGTTTTCTAGTTATGAGTGAAAGGCATAGCTTCGGTAAAGGTTCCATAGTTGAACTAAAGGTTCGAGAAAGCAATTTGGGATATGGAGATGGACATGGATTTCAAGGATCCACATTGGTTCTTCATCCTGAAAACTCGTGCATAGGGTATGAGTTCTTTATCAAATATTGGTCTCTAACTTTGTTAAGGGTGAGGAATAGTTCATCTTTCATCTTTGATTTCTGACATAGTTAATGGTCAGAATAAAGGTATTAGGGTCTAAATCATGCCTGGGATATGTGATTATCTTCTCATTTTGTCTTGTGTTTTTTTCCTATCTTTTTGTAGGTGGAAAGTTTGATGTGTGTTAATGTGTTATCTCGTTCTTGTCCTAACCCTTACCCATCATTTGAGAATGAATAATCCTACTAGAGAGACTGAAATACCCTAGGATTTGGATCCATGCAAAATTTCTCAAGTATTAGACCTTTTTTATTTGGTATGACTCAAGGGTACCAATTGTAACCTTTACTATGACTTGTGTGGTGTATTAATTGTTTAATCGAATCCTAGGCTTCATTGTTGGCTTGTCTACTACCCAATATATGACTCACTAGTGTACAAGTTGTGTAGGAGCATACGAGCTGTGTAAGGCAATTCGTATCATGCACGATTGTCTTGCTCTTATGGAGTCTTCCCTAGATATGGTTGGTGGGTCCAATTGGTGGTGTCACTTGTACCCTTATTCATGAGTTATGGAGTTTGAGTCATATAGAAACATGTATGTAAGGTCATAGCAAGGTTTGGGTATGCGTTAGGGTACAACTAGTACCCTAGGGTACAGGTGGTAAGGAGGGTCGTACCGCTGGGCGTAGTTTGTTATAACTTTTAATACAAGCATAGTTTGGATATTCCCTTCTTCAAATCCCTTGTGTTATCACCTTATATAACTTTTGATAGCCTTCCATAACACTTGATAATGGATTAAAACACCTCAAATACGCTCTCAAACTCAAACTTGAAAGTGTGGAGGCTAGGGTTTCTCAAGTTTTATTCAAAGGGCACAAAGGTCAAAGTTTCTTCCGTGAATATTCATGTATAAGGCATGTTTCTGTTCCTTCATTACTAGTTCAATTAAATGCATGTTTATATGAATGTTTTTGTGGTTTACTATTGCACGACTTTGTCTTTCAAATATGATTTGGGGGTTTTAATGTTAATTTCTTGGTTATGGTTTTCTAAGGTTTTAATTATCCTTTTATATGCATTAATGATGGTTTTCTACTGTTGGATTCAATGGGAATTATTTATTAGTAATTGAAATTTGTTTTTGTTATATTATGTCCCCAATGTGTTTGAAAAATGTTTATAGAGATATGTTTATTGCATTGACTTCTTTTAAAGGAACACTTGCATATTTTAAACCTGGTAAAGGAATAATGCATGGTTTAAATGGTTTGGAAAGACTAAAAGCTAATTGGTTATGCTTGTGGTAAACATGGAAGTCTCCCAAGTTGTTTAATATGGTAAATTAAAGAACACTTAAAAGTCCTATTAAGCCAATAAATGGTTGGCTATGCATGATACTTTCAAGTAAGGGTTGGCATGATGAAACAAATATCAATGTCCTTGGTTAATAAATTTATAATGGTTTGGTTATATCAAAATAGGTTTTAACTTGGAAATAATTGCGCGTGGTGTAGGTAAGATATAGATATGGAGGTCCCAAGGGGGACCAAAACTGGAAACTCATATTTTTCAATATGAGGTTGGTCTTGGTGATCGTTTGCATGATGTCATACTTTATTTTGAGGATGTACTAGTCATTCCATGGGATAATTCCCTGGTCATGAGGCTACATGTACTGGGACCCTTTCAGTAGGGAGAGTTGAATCCATATAGCCTGTGGGTTGTTTAGGATGCAAAAGCTAAAAAGCCAAGGTAAAGTTCTTAAATGGCATGCTAAACCCGGTTACTTTTCCCATCATGTCTATATATTTATATGGTTGAATGCATTATGAATAGTTTTTCTTGGATTCGTACATGGCATTATTTTATCCCTATCGTGAGTGCATGCAAGTGTTCACCCACTAACACGTCTATTGGTAGTTTTATACCCACGCTATACTGGGACCAGGCATTCTATTCCTCTTTATTAGTGATAGGATTTGGGTAGAGTCAATGTTGGATTGAAGTGGTGAGCATCAATATTTCGGAAGACATCTATCTCATGACATAGTTTACTTTACATACTTCTTGTCTTTCATAAACTATGATTTTTGGCTATGGTTGGGGGCATATCCCAACTTGGTACTCTTTGGTTTGTTTAGAGGTTTTCTATGGACAACTGTGTACTTGGGAATGGTATGGGTTGTTTAGGTTACACATATGTATACTTACATTAGATTATTATCATGGTATTTATTTATGGCTTCCACATTTGTTTGGTTGGATATTGGGTGGTTTAACTTGGTTGGGTTGGTCTCAGTTATAGTCTTATACCAAAGTCACCACGTGGTTGGATACGCTATCTTATTATATGCCCTGGATTTAACTAACTCAAGGTATGCATAGGTGGCTGGGTTAGGTAACGAGGGTGGTTCCCGAACATAGTTGAACTTGGGATTGCCCACTACGACAAGGCCCATATTCGGGTCGTGTCAAGAGGAGTAGTGACTGGGAAAAGATAAAGACAATACTAATTTGGAGTTTAACTTTCATTACACGCTTCAAGGTTTTATCTAAGTAAGATGGTTAGATTTCATCTAATAACTAGAGACTAAAAATGTAATAGTTAACTGGGATCAAGGTAAGGGTTAGTAAGGTAACATCCCAAGACACAAAAGGTAAAGAGTTAAATCTGTTTGCTTGTCCAAATTACCTTAGATGGCACATAAATTTTCGATTCTGAATTCAAGGATCAGGTTGGATCAACAAAGCACGATAATCAAACCAAACTGAGAAGTCAGGAGGAACATAATCCTAGTGTTCACCTATGACTGATTATAATCTAAGTTGATATTTACTACTTATTTTATATTGCTACACAAATTTCCCATTTACTTTTCCTTTTTTACCTGTTCACTACAATTGTTGAAAGCCATAATTCCACATATTACCTTGGGATTCGAGCCAAAAATTTATTAGATTACTATAATTGACATCGACCGTGTTATCTTGTAATAGGACGTGTTGCTTGGACGTTATCAAATCCTGGCGCTGTTGGTAGAGAATACGGTGTTGATTTGTGAAATGAAATTGTTGCAAATTTGGGTTTTCTTTTTATTTTTGTTCTTAGTTAGGCATACGTTGGTTTATGCCTAGCATATGGAGCAAAGGTAATCCCTTACTCCTACTTAATTTAAATCCAGAGAGGAATCTAAAATTACTTAGTATGATGTCAGAGAAGAAAAAAGAAAATCTTCCTGAAGGGGTTCATGATGTCGTACCTCCCCCTTTTCCTAAAAGAGTACAATATATCATTGATTGATAGACTGGTTAGCTGTTAGCTTGAGTTAAAAATGAAAAAAAAGGTAATAGAAAAATCTCAGCGGGTAGCTAGGAAGGTAGAGCAAGCTGTACAGACACAATCTGCACAGCCGGGCAGCACTCACTGGAAATAAAAAAGAGCAGGAGGTTCTTATGTTCATGTAATCCCATCTTATCAGTATGTGCAACCATATATAGATGATGAAAAAGATTTATGATACAGTTATCATGAAGAGTCTCGAGCCATAATCCCTATTGTTTTTCCTCCAGGAATCATATTTATCATCATGAGCACAATGATCCAATTCCTAAATTTAAAGGGTGTATTTGCAGGTTTCCCTGAAGATGATGCAAATATGCACCTTGCTAATTTCCTTCAGATCTGTAGTTCAGATACCGTTCTAGGGGTGAATAAGAAAGCACTTAGACTGAGGTTGTTCCCCTTCGAACTCATGTGAGAAGTTTCTTTAGGCTTAGGGGAACTGCCTAAAGTCTCTATCACTACATGGAACGAGTTGAGCAGGAAATTCTTAAACTTGTTCTCTCGTCCATCAATGATATTACATATTAAGGACAAGATCTATAATTTCAATAAGGTACTTTCAGAATCAATGTACAAGGCATGGTTCAGATTTATGAAGAAGTTGATTATGGGGAACAATCATCAGTTATTAGGGACGAGGTTAACCGAGATTTTCTACAGAGCCCTGACGATCACCTTTAGAGTTATGAAAAACACCTTATCTTTAGGATCTTTTATGAGACTATGTTAGGAAATAGCTTTGGATATGCAAGATAGGATATCGCTCACTAGTTGAGGTTGGAAACTTCGGGAGGCTTAGAGAAGATCTGGCACATATGGTATTAGTGCCCCCAACGACTAGAAAATAGGTGATAAGTTAGTAGCACAAGAAATTGTGTTGCTAAGAAACAATTTGGGGGTACTAGAAAAGCAATTTCTAGTAGCGACTTTTAAGAAAGTTAATGCAGTGGAAAAATAGGGGTCAAATTTAAAAGCTTATCGGTCATAATTGGAGGAGAAATAAAGTTATCTAGATCATCAGATAGTAGGTTTCTGAGCCCAAGCAAAAGGAAACCAAGGTCCAAACTATTATGACAGATACAAAGATCATATTAGAGAGTGGGACGGTGACTGTAGGATGCAAAATGACTACAAAGGGAAGGGAGATTGGTACCTTCCAGCAGACAGATGAGATGCAGAGTCCAAAATGGAAGCGATTCTGTAAAGAAAATTAGGAGATTATCCTTACGGAGATTGAGGCCAAAATTTAAGGATTGACCCAAAAGTTTGAGTCACATTCATCTACTATCAAGCAGTTAGAGAAATAGTTTGGGAAGATGTCAACAACTCTAAACTAGAGGTAACCAGGTAATCTTTCAAGAAATACTATGCCATATTTGAAAAATGATGGTCATGTACTTGCTATTCCCACAAAAATTGATATGACTGCTATGGATCCCCTAGGCCTGCTGCGAAAGTTTCTGATGATGAAACATTTGTTGTTGAATCAAGAGAGGCAATAGGTGATAATAGTAAAGCTACTTAGGGCAAAGTTAAGGGTTCAGTCATTCTAGAAGTTAGACAGATTCTGAGACCACCCCCAGCTTTTCATTAGAGATTGAAGAAAAAGAAAGAGGCAGGTATGTTCAATTGATTTATTTAGATGTAGAAAGAATAGATTTTGAACATACCTCTTTTCTAGGCATTGGAGAAGATGCCTTGATATGCTAGGTTCCTGAAACAAGTTTTCATATAAAATAAATGAGCGATATTAAAGGATTTTGCAGTTGTGCACCACTGCAGTGCAATCACGGCTAGGACTTTAGCAAACAAAAAGGTGATCTCAGAGCATTCATGATGAAGAAACCTATGGGAATATCATTTGATGTGATCTTGGTAGTTGATAACTTTATATTTCTAGCTAACTTTATCATTCTAGACTATGAGTTGATATAAATAAGCCCATTATATTGGGAAGACCATTTATGGATACAGTAAGAGCTATGGTTGACATGGAGAAAATAGAGATGAAATATAGAGTGAATTGTGAGAAGATTACATTAAATATCCGAAAGTCAATGAGGAAGACAACCAACATGGAAATCTTGATGAATTATGAGCAGTTATAATGAAAACATTGTGCTGCCATATTAAATCAAGCGCTTCTTGGGAGCTAACCCATAGGCTTGTTGGTAAAGTCTAAAAAACCAACGCAGCCATGTCATGCTGCATTGTTAAATTAAGTGCTGAGTGGGAGGGAACCCACTAATTTTAGTGTTCACTTGTTTGATGTTTTTATTTTTTGTAGGTTTTTATATCTTGGACTTACCCAGAATATGGTACAAAAAATTGCTACATCCATTGATTTCCAGGTAAGGTGACTGTGTGATCATCCCTTAATGGTCACAAGCCCTACATGGGCCAGGTAAGTTTACTAATAAATTTAAAAGTTGAAATTTCGAGGATGAATAATAGAAAGTTGTAGAATTTGGCATCTAATCATACTTTTGGGTCCTCAAACATAGGTTATGTGACCAAAAGTATCTAGAAAAATATATAAAAAAAAACAAGTTTAAATTGTAGGAAAGTGGGCCAAAAATTTTGGCCCTGTACCTGCTCGTTGCAGGTGGTACTTGCGCCCCATGCCTTGCCGCAGGTGGCAGGTGCAAGTGGTTGCGGCAGATAGGTCATGAGTTCGCCCAAAATTCAATAAAAATTTCAGAGCCACCAACACATATATATGACCTTAAACATCCTCCACTTATGTTTAAACATTCTAAACTTTGTTCTAACTCATTCAAATCATAAAAACTTCACTTTTCTGTTTGAATTCAAACTTCCCTCTTACAACATAAACTAACCCCACACTTAATTAAAAGTTAAATTGATACTTTATTGAGATAAAAACTTGTCCCAACACACCATAAACAAGTTCCAACATTTGTGTTGCTGGATTTCGTCATTATTCACTGCCAGTTCATCATAAAAGAGGTAACTTTTTTTGGTCTACTAGTTATGCATTATTTTATTTATTATTTAAACAAGTTGATATATTTATTATCATGCAAAATATATAGAATCTAGCATGCATTTATAAAGGAGTCTTCAAGTATCCTTAAATCTTTTATGTATGCCCTTGTTTTGAATCAAATTGTAAAGTTAGGCCTAAACTGAAAGTTGAACTTAAATGAGTAGAGTAATATCACAAGATGAGCATGTTTGTTTGCTTTGAAAGTAACAATTTTTGATAGGTGTGTGAATATTGGACTTGTTGGGATTTCTATCAGGTAATAGGGTGTGAAAATTGATGAAAAATTTGAAATTTTTGAATTTTGAGTTTTTCTTCAACTTACATGATTTTCAAGTGCACATGGTACTAAAATCCAAGACGAAGAAGGCTAAACGACCAAGGAGATAGGAAAAGTACCCCGAGTCTACTGGTTGGGTGGAGGAGTACACGATTTAGCAGAGTACAAAAGTGGTAGATGGGGTGACACGCAGAGTTACTATAGGACAAATGCCTCAGGCTTATGAGCCAGATATAGCCCGTCCAAGGATAAAGTCAGCACGAATGTCACCTCTACACACTCCTCAAACTGATGATGATAATGATTATTAGGAGACAGGTTTTGGGTCGTCTGCATAGGTTTCTGCTAAGTATCCCTAGTATTAGAGGTGTCCTAGGATTTTTCTGAAGAGGCAGAGCAAGAGCAGTCATCAGTCATAACCTTGTATGAGAAGGGTACTACTACTCATAAACAATGATCAGATCTACCCTATTTTGGGAAGGGTATAAAGCAATCTACCCAAAACATATCAGTACAATAAAGGGAAGGTCTTTCATCCAGACATGCCATGTAGGTACCACTGACGTGGTGTGTAGAGGATATGTTGGTAGCTTCTGATTTATAAAGTCGTAGCACTGTTACTGGAACGCCTAAAACACTTATTTATATGGAGCACAGGATTGATCTATAGGGACTAAGGAGATTACCATAGTTGTAGTTGTCGTGTCCTTTGACTGATATCAGTTAGAGTAGAAGACAAACCACTCTGTTCTTACAACCTAGTTATAGCACATGAGTTTTATGCATCATAAAAATCTATAGTAAAGCTTCCTATGTACATATTGTCAAGATAAATGAGGCACATAGAGTAGCCACAACTTGATAATAATCTTATGAGAAAGGTCAAAGTTGATATTTCATCTGAGACTATCCGCCGAGTTATTTTCGATCAAAATTACATTACTCACAAATTCAAAACTAAGTGACACTATAGACTAAGAGTCGTAACTGATTGACACATCATGCGGGAGGTTAAGAATAGATGAGAGAGAGTTGAGATACTGTAACGCCCTAGAAAAAGGGTCCCGGAGCGTCACACGGTGCTTGAGGCTACGAGTATCCCCAAGCTAACCCTTTGAGCCATTTTCATTCAGTTCAACATAAATTAACGGGGTTTCCATAAATAACCCTCAAATATCAACAGAGTAATCATCATCCAAGAATAAAAGAATTTCAGAAAGATAACAAAATACGACTTATTAGTCAAATTCCAACATCTATACTAGTCAGACAAGCCTCTAAGAAAATCAATAAAACCAGCGAGCTATTGAGACATGCCCCAACTGACTCATACTCAGTTATCAAATATAAACAATTTCGTCAAACCACCATCAAACATCACGTCCTCGGAACATGAGGACTCACCACGACAGAGGATATAGAACAGCGTACCCAAAGAATCACTGTCGAACCTGGAACTGAGCACCTGAACCTATATTTCGAGAAAATGCAGCCCAAATCCGAAGATGTGGGTCAGTACCATGAAATGGAATCGAGTATATGGGGGTGCATGCAGTTTTATAAACATCATCATCATAAATATTTATAAGAAATATGCAGGATGTATGAAAGACTCACATAGCCCGTAGAAAAGCATCATATTCATGAGAGGACAAAATAAGTACAATAACACATGTGAGTCATTATATAATTTGTCAATCAGTTTCAGTTCATCAAGCATATCAATTCTCATAATTTAAATATCATTTAAATCTTTCAAAAGAATAAGTTTTACAATTCCACTTTCAAATCACTTCACCATTCACCATAGACACAAGGAAAAACACACACACTAGGAGATCCTATAACCGACATAAACCATGTGAGCTACATGGAGGCCAGCTTACAACACACGTTGGGGAGAGCCATCCTATCCTTGCCATCGGAGTAGGACTATCGATATCAAATCCATACAAACTAGTGATCACTATATAAATCAGCCTCAGGCTCACTCCTATGGGGGCACGTAGTTCTAAAGAAGTAAGGTGGCTCTATACCTCTCACTCGGTGCTAAAGATTTCTCCCGGGATTAGCTCAGATCATTTCAAAGACAATCAACAATTAAAAAATTTCAGTAATATATATAAATATACATCGGGTGCCATCATGCTTCCCATCTATCAAAATCAACCATGTTGTGGATTTCTTTCACACACGAGTTCAAAACAACTCCATTAAAACCAAAAGATCAAATCATTCAAAATATCTCAACTATTCAATATCAACGTGCTTATAACACACACTTTCTAAAAGAAAACACAATTTTCAATGGGGATTCACGACCAAAAAATTAAAATCATGATAAATATCATTCAATATTCATGCTTTATATCTCCACACTTGTTAATTCATCTTTCAAAATCATAAACATCAAGGTATTATAATA
>NC_061114.1:48548302-48569313 GCF_002878395.1 Capsicum annuum
AATAGAAACTTGGAATCTTGAATAAATTTGCAGAATTAATGGTGAACTTTGGAGGTTCCTGAAGTTCTTGAACTAGAAACTTGGAATCTTGAATAAATTTGCAGAATTAATGGTGAACTTTGGAGGTTCTTGAAGTTGGATGTAGGAAGTTAGGGTTTTCTTTTTGAGAGAATTTGATAAAATATAATATATAATGCTTCTAATAGGCTTTAATATAGGGTTTGGATGGATTTTGGGTGGGGGAATTACAAAAACGCTCCTAAAAACCAAATAATTCTCTAATCGATCCTTTGGTGGACTATTTTGATAGTCTGAAGTAGATCAACCATAACGTTTTACTCTGATATCCAAATTGGATGAAACCAATTTCATTAGAAAGAGAATTCTCATATATATCCATTGATATATAGTATCTCACCTAGATCATTGCGTACAAGGAGTTATGATTTTTTGAAGTTGACCCAAAAATTCGCTTTTGATAGGCTGAAGTAGATCGACCATAACTTTTTGATCCGATAGAAAAATTAGATGAAACCAATTTCATAGGAAAGGGAACTCGCAGACCTTTCCATTGATATATATTAGATCACCCAGATCATTATGTACAAGGAGTTATGATCATTTAAAGTTGGAGCAAAAATACGTCAGGCCTCAGTACTTTTTCCTGCATGTTTAACTGTTCACTACTACTCACGGTTCGACCGAAATGTTCATAACTCGTCGCTCGGGTGTCCGTTTTGGATGATCCACACAGTGTTGGAAATCTGATACGATACTCTACGCAATGGTGGGTCATAATATAAGACATTCCACATGAAAAGTTTATAATTCATTCTAGAAGATAGAACCCAGCACATTTACGCACAAAATTTCAACGAAAAATTTCCCAGGGTATTACATCATCCCCCCTTTGGAAATATTCATCCTCGAATAACGCTAGACATGCCAAGATTAGATAATGAATAGAGAATAAAGCTGAAACCATTTGTTAGACTCATCACTACATCGTTTCTCACTCCGAATGCAGCATAGAATGCATAAATTCAAGAAACTACAGCTGAACACATAATAAATGACAGCTGAACTGCTGCAACTTTTGTCAAAAGTGCAAGATTTAGGAAAGAACGGTACCTTCGTCTTGATCGGAGTTCGTGGAAAATAGGTGCGGGTACATGGATCGCATATCCGGCTCAACTTCCCAAGTTGCACCCTCAACAGATTGGTTTCGCCACAACACCTTGACCAAGGGAACTTCTTTGTTCCTTAGTCTTTGGACACTGAAATCAAGAATCTCAGCAGGAATCTTATCAAAAGAAAGATTTTTTTGAATGTCAGCACTCAAAGAGGAATCCACTACCACAGCATCAGTAATATGCTTTCAAAGCATGTAGACATAGAATATTTGATGAACAGAGGACAACTCGAAAGGCAACTCGGCCTCATAAGCTACCTTACCAGCATAAATAAGAATTTTCTAAGGACCAATATAACGGGGACTAAGCTTCCCCTTCTTTTTGAATCTCTTCACCCCCCTCATGGGTGAAAATACTAGGTTACCAACTTCAAACTCAAGGTCTCTCTTTCTAACATCCGCATATGACTTCTGACGACTCTGCACAGTTTTCAACCTTTGCCTAATCAACTTAACTTTTTCCATAGCCTCAAATAGCGAATCAGGACCACTCACAGCCGCTTCACCCACCTCGAACTAACCTATGGGTGATCTACACTTCCTCTCATATAAGGCTTCAAATGGAGCCATGCCAATACTATAGTGGAAACTATTATTGTAAGCAAACTCTATTAACGGTAAGTGATCATCCCAACTTCCCTTAAAGTCAAGTGCACAAGCTCTCAATATATTCTCTAAGGTCTGGATGGTCCGCTCAGCTTGACCATTGGTCTGCGGATGAAAAGAAGAACTCAAAAGCACTTGGGTACCATGACCCTTCTGAAAAGCTTTCCAAAATTACGAAGTGAACTGAGTACCCCTATCCAAAATAATAGAAAAGGGAACTCCATGCAGTCTAACTAGCTCTCGGATATACAATCTAGCGTAATCCTCAGCAGTATATAAAGTATAAACAGGCAAGAAATGAGCAGACTTAGTCAACCTATCAACCACAACCCAAATGGAATCATGATGGCGTCGGGAAGGAGGTAAACCAATCACCAAGTCTATATTTATCTCTTCCCACTTCTAGGTGGGAATACTAAACTCTTGCATCATACCACCAGGTCTTTGGTGTTCAACCTTAACCTGTTGGCATGTTGCACACTTAGCTACAAACGCTGCTATATCTTTCTTCATACCACTCCACCAATAGATTTCTCGCAAGTCTCGGTATATCTTAGTGGCACCAGGATGAATAGAATATCGTGCCCCATATGCTTCAGCCATAATCCTCTATCTCATATCATTAATATTTGGGACACACAATCTAACCTGCAATCTCAATACACCATCTCCCCCTTGGGAGAAAACCTCTACGTTTTGGTCCTTGACTGACTCCTTCAGTCTGACCAAACTAGCATCTATGTATTGCATTTCCTTCACTTCCAAAACCAAGGAGGATTCGAAACTACTCTGAACCGCTATACTGCCTTCAGCAGAGTCAAACAACCTAACCCCCAATCTATCCAAACGATGTACATCATGAGCCAACCCTTTCTTACCTTCTACCATATGCAAAACACTACCCATGGACACTCTACTTATGGCATCCGCCACAACATTGGTCTTGCCCGAATGGTACAGCACACTCATATTATAGTCCTTTAACTATTCTAACCATCGGCTCTGCCTAAGATTTAATTCTCTCCAGGTAAACACATACTGCAGACTCTTATGATCAGTGAAAACATAAACATGGACACCATACAAATAGTGTCTCCAGATTTTCAAAGCAAACACAACAGCAGCCAACTCAACGTCATGGGTGGGGTAATTTTTCTCAAGGGGTTTCAACTGTCTAGAAGCATAAGCTATCACCTTAGCCTTCAGCATTAATATGCAACCCAACCTAACTATCGAAGCATCACAGTACACCACAAAACCATCAAAACCATCAGGCAATGTCAAAATAGCGGCTGAAGTGAGTCGAGTCTTCAACTCCTGAAAACTCTTCTCACAAAATTCGAACCATAAGGACTTCACTTTCTTTTGGGTCAACCGAGCTATAAGAGACGCTATAGAGGAGAACCCATCAACAAAAGGGTCGTAATAGCCAGCTAAACCCAAGAAACTTTGGATATCAGTTGGATAAATAGGTCTAGGCCAATTTCTAATAGCTTCGGTCTTTTGGGGATCAACTCTAATACCCTCGGAAGAAATGATTTGACCCAGAAAAGCAACTGACCTTAGCCAAAACTCACACATACTGAACTTGGCAAACAACTTGTGATATCTAAGGGTTTCCAAGATAGTTCAGAGATGATCAAAATGTTCATCCTCACTACGTGAGTACACTAGTATATTGTCGATGAACAATAGGACAAACATATCCAGATATCATCTGAACACTCGATTCATAAGGTTCATGAAAGCAGCTGGGCCATTAGTTAACCCGAAAGATATGAGAAGAAACTCAAAATGGCCATGAAGAGTTTGGAAAGTGATTTTCGAGATTCACACTCCCTAACTTTAAGTTGATGATAGCTGGAACGAAGGTCTATCTTTGAGAAATAACTTGCACCTTGCAATTGGTCAAACAAATCATCTATTCTCAGAAGGGGGCACTTATTTTTTACGGTGACTTCATTCAGGTGGTGGTAATCAATGCACATACGCAAAGATCCATCTTTCTTTCTTACAAACAACACAGGAGCACCCCAAGGAGACACACTAGGCCTTATGAAACCCTTATCTAGTAGATCTTTGAGTTGCTCTTTCAACTCCTTAAGTTCTATTGGGGCCATACGATAAAGGGGAATGAAAATGGGCTAAGTATCAGAAAGAAGATCAATCCTGAAATCTATCTCTCTATAAGGAGGTATCCATGGGAGATTATCCAAAAAGACATTAGAAAACTCATTGACGATATTAACAGACTAGAGGGTTGGAGTCTCAGACTTAGTTTCTTTGACTCTAACCAAATGGTAAATACACCCCTTAGAAATAAGCTTTCTAGCTTTGAGGTAAGAGATAAAATGACTCTTGGGTGACACAGAATTCCCAGACAACTCAAACATGGATGCACCCGGATACTGAAACTTTACCACTCAGGTCTGACAATAAATAGAGGCATAAGAAGAATACAGCCAGTCCATACCAAGAATCATATCAAAATCTACCATGTCTAACTCAATCAGATCAGCCAATAAGACTCTATAAACAACGGTAACAGGACACTTTTTATACACTTTCTGGGCAACAAATGAATCACCTACTGGGGTAGAAACTAGGATAGGCTCAGGAATAATCTCAAGACTCATTTCAAAATTCACAGCAATCAAAGGTGTAACATATGAGAAATCGGATCCAGGATCCAATAAATAATACATATCAAACTGAAATATATGAAGCATACTAGTAACAATATAGAGAGAGTCCTCTTATTCCTGGCAGGATGGTAAATCATAGAATCTATTCTGGCGCTGCCTGCCAGTATTGCTAGAAGAGGCGCCCTGAGCTGAGGCTGGGCGAGTCGCTGGATCTGGAATACTAACAAGCTGAGTCTAGGTATGAGGGAGATAGTCACGATGCCCTTATCTATCCTGTGGACAATCTCTAACTCTGTGACCTATGTCACCACACCAAAAACAACCCCTCTTCTCACCCTAACACTCACCCGAATGAGCCCTACCACACTTAGGACATAGGGGACGATTTGTCTTACTGCCAGCACTGTACTGGGACCTGGATACATATGACCTGCTACGTTGCTACTGCCTACCTTTAGGCATGGGAGCACTAGCAGATAACAGTGCTGGCATAGACGAATAATCCTGATACTAAGGGCAACTCCCTCCCTGTGCTCTAGTCTAACCCTGCTCATGCTGCTCGTACCTAGCTCTTTTATTCTCTGTCATTCTATCTCTCTCCTTAATCTTGTCTACCTCAATCTATTAGGCATAATTCATCAGCCTAGAAAGATTCATCTGACTATATAGCATAGCAGACCTATACTCCTTAACCACATAACTAGATACTCCAGTCACAAATTTACTCACACTAGCCCGATTATTAGCCACTAAGTCAAGACCATACTTGGCCAACTGATTTTACTTTACAAAGTACTC
This sequence comes from Capsicum annuum, assembly GCF_002878395.1. NCBI lineage: Eukaryota > Viridiplantae > Streptophyta > Magnoliopsida > Solanales > Solanaceae > Capsicum > Capsicum annuum. Next base: position 48,553,544 of record NC_061114.1, read on the forward strand.
CCTAAAAGTCATAGAGCCCTGTCGTGGGTTCATAAACTCTTCCACCTTCGCCTCCCTTATCTCCAAAGGGAAAAACTTATCCAGGAATGCATCCTGGAACTGTTGCCAAGTTGTAGGGATAGCTCCCTCACCTCTACATTTTGTCCAAGCAACAACCCAGTCATAAGCAAGGTCTTTCAACCTACACGCAGCCAATTCCACACTATGTTCCTCAAATACATGCATCACCTGAGTAATATTCCGCACCTTCTCTAAAAACAACCATGGATCCTCATCAGACTTGGACCCATAGAATTCCAGCGGATTTATCTGCATGAAGTCACGATTCCTGGTAGCAGCTGAATCACCTCTCTACTGCTGTGGAGCCAGGGCTGGGTTGGCCTAAACATTTACAGTAACAGCTTGGGCCAGTGCCTAAAAGGCTGCCCAAAGTTCAATATGAGACATATATTCATTCAATGGGTCAGCGGGTTATGGTTGCTGACCACCATTATTTCTTCTCACTCAATGTGGAGGCATATTTGTGAAAGAGGAGAGCACAAATCAATAGCAGAGAGAGAAACTTTAAGCATGATAGACTTCTGAAAGAAAGAATCATACTTTTTCCTAAAATATCTTGTAACCTCTTGCTCATAAATATGGCATGCTAAACACCGATGATCAAGACTCTACTTAACGCAGCTTGTCAAACTCCCTAGGATACCTTAAAATGTTAGTCTTTGATACCAAGTTTGTAACGCCTTGGAAAATAGGTCTCGGAGCGTTACACGGTGCTTGAGGCTACGAGTAGCCCCAAGCTAACCCTTTGAGCTATTTTCATTCAGTTAACACATATCAACGGGGTTTCTATAAATAACCCTCAAATATCAACAGAGTAATCATCATCCAAGAATAAAAGAATTTCAGAAAGATAACAAAATATGAATTATTTTTCAACTCCCAACATCCATACTAGTCTAACAAACCTCTAAGAAAATCAATAAAACCAGTGAGTCATTGAGACATTCCCCAATTGACTCATACTCAGTTATCAAATGTAAACAATTTCATTAAACCAATATTAGACATTACGTCCTCGAAATATGAGGACACACCACAATAGAGGATATAGAACAGCATGCTCAAAGAATCATTGTCGAACTTGGAACTGAGCATCTGAGCCTATATTTTGAGAAAATGCATCCCACATCCAAAGATGTGGGCCAGTACCATGGAAAGGAACTAAGTATATGGGGGTGTATACAGTTTTATAAACATCATCATCATAAATATTTATAAGAAATATACAGGATGTATGAAAGAGTCACATAGCCCGAAGAAAATCATCTTAATCATTAGAGGATGAAATAAGTGCAATAACACATGTGAGTCATTATATAATTTGTCAATCAATTTCAGTTCATCAAGCATATCAATTCTAATAATGTAAATATCATTTAAATCTTTTGAAATAATAACTTTCACAATTCCACTTTCAAATCACTTCACCATTCACCATAGACACAAGGAAACACACACACTGGGAGATCCTATAACCGACATAAACTATGTGAGCTACATAGAGTCCAACATAAAATCCAAGTTGGGGAGAGTCGTCCTATCCTTGCCATCGGAGTAGGACTATCGATATTAAATCTATACAAACTAGTTATCACTATATAAATTAGACTCAGGCTCACTCCTATAGGGGCATGTAGTTTTAGGGAAGTAAGGTAACTTTATACCTCCCACTTGGTGCTAAAGATTTCTCCCATACATAGCTCAGATCATTTCAAAGACAATCCAAAACAAAATAATTTCAGTAATATTTATAAATATACATCGAGAGCCATCATGCTTTCCATCTATCAAAATAAACCTCGTTTTGGATTTTTTTCACACTCGAGTTTAAAATAACTCTATTAACACCAAAAGATCAAATCATTCAAAATATCTCAGATATTCAACATCAACGTACTTATAACACACACCTTCTCAAAAAAAATACAATTTCCAATGGGGATTCACGACCCAAAAATTAAAATCATGATAAATATCATTCAAGATTCATGCTTTATATCTCCACACATGTAAATTCATCTTTCAAAGTCATAAACATCAAGATTTCATAATAATCATCATAAGACATGGGTTCATGCTTTAAATTCATAAAAAATCAAATAAAAATCATGTCTTTGTAAAAAAAATTACTTTTGGGCACAAGAATGAAAGAGAATTCTTGATGAAAAACCCCACATATATTGAATGATGTACTTTCGATCGATACTCGTTTTTGAGATGTTAATCCTGCCTTTGAATGATTGTTCTTGAAGTTCTTGAACTAGAAACTTGGAATCTTGAATAAATTTGCAGAATTAATGGTGAAATTTGGAGGTTCTTGAAGTTCTTGAACTAGGAACTTGTAATCTTGAATAAATTTGCAGAATTAATGGTAAACTTTGGAGGTTCTTAAAGTTGGATGTAGGAGCTTATGGTTTTCTTTTTGAGGGATTTTGATGAAATATAACATATAATGCTTCTAATAAGATTTAATATAGGGTTTGGACGGATTTTGGATGAGGGAAAATGACCAAAACGCCACTAAAAATGAAATAATTCTCAAATCTGTCCTTTGGTGGACTGTTTTGATAGTTTGAAGTAGATCAAACATAACGTTTTTCTCCGATATCCAAATTGGATGAAACCAATTTCATTAGAAAGAAGATTCTCATATCTTTCTGTTGATATATAGTATCTCACCCAGATCATTGTGTACGAGGAGTTATGATCTTTTATATTTGATTAGATATAGATTATTTGAGGAGTTATATCTAAACAATTGTTGTTTTTTTTTGCCAATTGTGTTTTGTTTTGTATTAAGTTGTGGTTTTGTCTATTTAGGAAATTTCTATGTTTTTTGGGTAGTTTTTATGTTATTTATTGATTTTTTGAGAAAAATGATACCACTCTAAAATTTTATGTTCTAGAACTGTGTGAATGTATATATATGTAAACATATTGGATCTTGTTATGACATTATTATTTGGGACATGATAATCACTTGCTAAAAATTACATGTACTAGATAAATAGTAGTTGGTAATATTGACTCTTTGTCATGTGTGTGATATACTACTAGTTCCCTTTATTTGTTGAGTTCAAAACATGCCTAGTTAGTCTTGCCTAGGTTTAAGGATAGTAGGGTTTGGAAAGGATCATAGGTCATTTTTTATTCTAGTACTCTTTTAGTATAAATGACCTCACATGTGTAAATTATATCTTTTAATCATAGGTTTGAGCCTTACAAGCATATTTTTCATGTTTCACCATTAACCTTCCCATTTGTATTACAATGACCCTATTTTGGTATGGTCCTCCTTGGGGATTATACACCTTAACTCGGGCAAAATACCTAAGTTGTGGGTGGCTATCATCGGGGTGTATAGTGTAAAGTGGGTATGTAGAAGGGTAAAATAAGAAAAAAAGTTAGTAGGCTTTGTTGTGGTAGAAAAAGAAAGAGAAAAAAGAAAAAGAAAGAATTGTGTAAAAGAGAAAAGAAAAAAATCGAAGACCATACTCAACCTGAATGTGCAATAAAGAATAAAAAGAGAGAAATAAGTGTGAAATAAAAAGGAAATTATCTAATGTGTGAGACCCCAAGGTTACTATAGTTACAAGGAGGCTTAGTAACTTGACATGTCCATATGTACCATACCAGCCCCCAAGCCTACATTATTAGCTGAGAAAAGACCTATATGATCCTAAGTTGATAGTCTAAATGCTAAATTAAAGAAAATAAGGGTAAGCCTGTGGTATTTATTGCGAATTGATTAGAAATTCTCATCTGAGTGTGAGTGTATCTTGTCTATCCCTGCATTGATATGCATTATTTAATATAAGTGAGTTGGACATTTTTTTTATGTGAGATCTTAAGTCATATTGCTAGGTGCTTATTTCATGTACTGTAATTTATACATATGTATGGTTGTCTGCTGCTAATTTAATGTCATGCATTGATCCCATTGTGTCACATTGTTGTGATTCATATAAATACACAGTTGGTTTTGAAATGTGTGATAGGAGGGGGTGTTGTGATTTGAGCTTAAAGTGTTGATTGGCTGCCTCTAATAACTAAGATTCTCTGAGTTAAGCTTCGTGTTTAGTTTTGTTTTACTTTGTCATGTTTTTTTTCCTAAGAATATGTAAACATTATAACTTTAGGTAGTTGATGTGCTATATAAATATATCACTTTAAATGCTTTAAACAAGGAAAATATGCTAATTTCAAAGGTTGTTTTGTTGGATATGATACGTTTTGGCTATGTTTTCTAGGAAATCATATTTTGTACGCTATCTTCATAAAAATGGAAAAAGGTGTTTTTGGATACTTATTGGAACAATTATGGGTGATCGAGATACTTTACGGATTATTCATGACCAAATCATGTTTTGGAATTAAAGAAGAGTTGAAAAGATGACTCCTTGAACTTGCTCAGTTGACATGTGGAAAACAAGTAGTACTTGTGGATTGCATATGGGAAAAGCGATTGTCCAAGCTACTTGGCACCCACCATATAGAACACAAGAGCTACTTGCACCCACGGACAGGGCGCAAGTAGGGACCATTAGTGGCTAGTGATCCTGTTTTCTCCTATTTTATTCGGTCTTTATTTTTAGGGTTTCCTCGTGTACTAGAAATACCATTATATGTTTTTTTAGTAGTAGTGATGCACTTTTGATGCTCACAAACATATTTTGATTCTGAGATCCAACTTTGGTCTTGGAATTCTCTTGTATTTACTTTGGTTGTTTAATGTAGTTATGATTTTGGGTTTTTCTATTTCTCATTATTATTATTTATCCATTCTTTCAATCATGAATGTTGTTTATTATTTCATAAGCATGAGCGGCTAAAAACCCATAGCAAGAGTTATGGAAACACTGGTGGTTTGCTGATGTTGGGGAAGTGATATCGTTGTTCTTAACCTATACCTGTGGATGTATTGCGTTATCTTTATTATAATAGTTTTTTAACAGGTGCACACATTAGGATCTCACCTAGATTATTGCTACTTACTCCGAAAGAAGAGTAGTCACTACTAAATGATAAAGGTAATAGTAATAGTAATTTGGAGTTTAATTGTGGATCCACGCTTCTAGGTTTTATCTTAGTAAGATGGTTAGGTTTCATCTAATAACCAAAGACTCATAAGGTAATAGTTAAATGGGATTAAGATGAGGGTTATTAAGGAGACATCCCCGAGACTCAAAAGTTAAAGGGATAAATCTGTCTTTTTGTCCAAATGACATTAGATGGTACATAACTTATCGATTCTAAATGCAACGTATTAGGTATGTTCAACAAAGGAAGATAAGCCTACCGTGTTAAGAACCCAGGGGAACACAATCCTAGTGTTCACCTACGGCTGATTACAACTAAATTTGATAGTTACTACCTATTTGATATTGCTACAAAAATTCCCTTATTTACTTTTCCAGTTTTGCCCATTTACTATAACTGTTGATAACCACTATTCCACATATTTCTATGGATTCAACCCCAACTTTTGTTGGGTTACTATATTTTACAATGGCCATATCACCTTCTAACAGAATGTGTAGCTCGGAAGTCGTCAGTACCGCGAGGTCTAACCATAGAAATATCAAACCAACCTTTTGGAGAATGACAATGGCTACCATGCAAGGCCTTAAAACGATCCATATTAATACTAGAATGGTATCTATTATTATATGCAAATTCTTCAAAAGACAAATGTTGCTCCCACTACCCAAAAAAATCCATTACATATGTATGGATCATAACCAACAAAATATAAATAGCCCTCTCTGACTGACTATCAGTCTGCGGTGAAATGCAGTGCAAAGGTCAACCTGCAGACCAAACATATCCTTAAAATTCTTCTAAAAGTGATAAGTGAACACAGAGCCTTGATCTAATATGATAAAATATGGAACACCATGATCTCGCACATTCTCGTGAATATAGAAATGGTCCAGCCTCTCAGTAGTTAAGGAGACCTATACTGGATGGAAATACATAGACTTGGTCAACTGATATGTGATGACCCAAGCGCTATTAGATCCATAGAAAGTGTGAGGCAACCCTATCACAAAATCCAAAGTGGTTCATTCTCAATTCCACTCAAGGATGGCTAACCAATGAAATAATACACCAGTACTCAAATGCTCGGCCATCACCAACTGGCAACAAATGCAACAATCTAGAAAATCATCTACATCTTTCCTTATGCCATAAAACCAGTAATGTTGTCTTTAATTATGATACATCTTACTCACTCAAGGGTGGATGGAGTACCGGAATATTAAGGATCCTCAAAAATAAATCTAATCAAAGAACCCAATCTCGACGCACAAACTCGGACTCCAATCCTCTAAGCTTCAACGAAATAAAGTTAGCCTTCCTTAGCCTCACCACTTAAAACTTTAGCTAGAATCGATCTCAATCCCACTTCATCAAACTATTGAGCTCAAATATGCTTTATCGAAGAAGACCTAGCCTTCATAAATTCCAAAACACACATAGGGTTAGATATATCAAGCCTAACCATATGATTAGCTTAAGACTGAACCGATAAGACTGAAGGCCTCTCTTTGTTCAAAAGATGGACCAAGCTATCCTTGCTAGTCAACTTTTGGCCTAAGGCATCTGCAAGCATATTAGCCTTGAGTGGATGATATAGAATAATCAAGTCACAATCCTTAATCAACTCAAGCCAATGACACTAGATCATATAAAAATCATACTGGGTGAAGAGGTACTAAAGGCTACGATGATCCGATAAAATCTCACAACGAACTTCGTACTATTAGTGCCTCCCGAACTTTAAAGCAAAAATAATCATACAAAACTCCAACTCAATGGTAGAGCAATTCCTCTTATAGTAGCACCCTATAAGTTAGGGAGGTAATCACCCTACCCTATTCTAGTAGCACAACACCTAACCCAACACCTGAAATATTACAAAAGATAGTAAAACCCATACCCTCCTAGGGGAAAGTCAAAATAGGATTTTAAGTCAACAAATCCTTGATATTTTGAAATCTCAGCTTGGAAACATTATACCAAAGAAATGAACTTTTTAGAAAAGTCAATTTAGTCAATGGAGATGCTATGGATGAGAAACCCTCAATAAAACACTAATAATAACCTGGAAAGAAAGGAAAACTCCTAATCATGGTGGGAAAAGTAGGTCTAGCCCATCATAACTAATAGAAAGCCATCTAAGCATGTCAGCAAATATACCAACAACCCTTCTAAAATTAGGATAGACAAACTCTGAGGAACTGTAATTGAACCTGTACCCCCAACATGCTCAACCTGAGGCTCAGAGGAGTATACCCTAGCACACCTTCTAGATGGGGCTGATCCACAGGCCCACCTGCTCCTTTGATTCCATTCACTACTTAAGGCTCTCCCTCTGGGTGAAGGCTTTGCATCTCCACTCTTATGAGACCTAGTCAACACCATCTGCAGAGAAATAGTAAAACACAACTAAAATTAAAAGTTATAAAAAATTTTGCACAATAAGGGATAAAATGATGGAAGCTTTCTAATGATGTCATATAGACTCTAAAGATAGTTATAGATGTCTATGCACCGATCTGTGAGACTTTATTAAATATCCCATCCTTAAATTATTGAGACTGATGAACCTATCTACTTTGATACTTATTTTTCGCTACCCAAAATTTAAGGGTCATGAAACACTTGTCGTAACAAATAATCCCAAATGGTTAAAGATAGAGATACCCCCAAGTTAAGATTTCTAGAACGAAGCCTAACCATATAACTTTTGTTGAATTAATATAAACACCTATAAAACCATAGCTCCAAGAACATGGTATCAAGAACATTGGAACATATCTAGTACATCTTTAATCAAAATTAAATACATAAGAAATCAAATAGATACAACTCTTTCTAAAAAAAATCAGTAAAGACATAGTCTAATAATAATGAAAGATAGTAGAAGACATTCATAAGCTTGAAAATCATCCACTACTTTGAAAGCTCCACTAAATGCACGAGTAATGTAATGAGGGGTTCTCTCGAAATTGAATTTGCACAAGAATGCAATTGTAGGACTGAATATAGTCAATTTATACTCAATAGGTATCATAGGACGATCGATCAAAGTACAAAATAAGACAAACAAAATAATACTAAGGGAATGTCACCTGCATTCTAAAAATGTCCCACAATAGTAGCCCACACTGCATGAACTAAATGTTCTAATATTTCACATAAAATGCAACAAACACCAGAAGAGACTAAATATACACAATATACCACATATATGTAGGAAAACGAAGGACAAAATGCATAAAAGATCATTGAGTACATGTAAAAGAATATAGAACAATAAGATAAGTAAGAAGTAAAAGTAGAAGTAAAATCACATCGCAAATATAAGAAAGTAAACAACATAAGAATAATCATGGTGATGATAGTAAAAAAAATGATGACAATGTACGAGGTTGTGGAACAACCTCCATTTCTGTAGCATGTTGTGCCCAAGCGCACACACAAGTGTACATGGTCTCACCAAGTAATACAATGACTTTATAAAAAGATAAATGTCAGCACCTTAGAGACTTCTGCTAACAAATATTTAATTCTAGTTCACTATTGATATTAAATTAATGCAAATGTAACCACAAGAGTTTTAATGTTATAAGTAAACGTAAACAAAAACAATGTGGTAAATAAAGTGCTCTGACAATAAATAAACACAACCCCATGTTTAATGATGTACAAGCAATCATACTACACTATTGAACTTCATTGGTTAGATTACTTATCATAGTCATTGATTCAAGGCATTGATATTGTGATTATGGTCTTATGAACCTCTATTCACATATCTAACTTAGACCCATACCTACATCATGGAGAAGGGATGTGGGAACTAAGTTATATTCATTGAACTAAGTTATATTCATTCATATTTCATCTCGTTAGAAAAACAAATAGGTCACCTAGGTATATTCCTTCCTATGTAAAAATTATAACTTCATTCTTCAGAAGATAACAATCTTATTCAATTTAACCCATGTTTTATCCTTGTTTTACTACCCCAGGGCTCACAAGATAACAATGAATGTATTCTAAGGGATTCAAATCCTTAAAATAGTGATAACAAGTATAAATTTAAAAAATATTTTTAAAAATCAAAACTAAATCAATTAATAGAAATAGTATTCAATTTTGGACTTAACCTTGGAAAGGGGACTTTTGTCGCTCATGGACACAACTGTAATCAGGAAGATGAATAAATGATAAAATTCATTAAAAAAAATTAAAGTAATAAACCCTATTTGGAGTTTTATCCAGCCTCCCTCAAGGTTATATGGTCGTACAAGGTGTAGAGCATCATGTTTACGTGTCCTATTTATACGAGGTCAAATCTGCCGAATTTAGACTAGGGTTCGCATTGCGCCCTCTATTCCCTATACCTAGGGAGTGAGACTCACCATAATAGCATATACACATTGTTATTTGACGTTATGAATCTATTTATGTGTGGAATATGCCCCAAAGTAGTGGCTAAGCCCCGTGACACACTAGTAAACTCCAAGAGGCCAATTTAACATCAAATTTTTTCCCGTACTTTTATCCATCAATTCCATGCCTTGTTTTGTTGTTTACACTTGATTTCATTATTTTTTATCATCCATATGTAATAATAATCAACTAAAAAAGAATACTACTTCATCAAACACCACGAATTAGAAATCAAAACAAAACAACATCCAAGACAGTGTACTAGAAACTAAAGCTAAGAATACTAGTTTTTCCTCTTTTGATCTTTAACTTTGTTTTGACTCTTGGGTTGATTCATAAAAACTATTAAAATGTTTTTCCACACATAAATACATAATAAAACCATTATTAACTTATTACATGCATTAGAATCCATGGAGATCAACTAGAAAAACACCTAACTCAAGCTAGTAGTAACACTAGTTTTCTCGTTTGAACTCTAAGTTATCATTTTAGTCTAAGCATGTCTAAAATAATGTTTAAATATGGTATTGAAATAAATTACACTTATATCTTAAATTATAAAAACATTCACTTATTAAGTACAAAAACAGTCCTCAGAACAAGGCTAATTAAGCTCGGACAACAACACCAAGGTGCATAAATTCACCTCAGTTCATCACCCCACACTTTAAGTAGTGTTCATCCTCGAACAACTCCTTACTCTAAGAATCATAATCAGAGGAGACTCCACATTTATACTACAAGCAAGACACTCAATCTAGTACTACAATGACTACACAGAATACAAGTCCTTACACTAATATGTTAAACACAATTTCAATGTTAAAGAGCACTACTCCAAAACATCCAAGCCTTATGAATTTACTCACCAAGTTGGAAAACTCATACATATTGCTCAATCTATAATATCATAAAAATCAACCAACTATCATAAAAAATATGCCCTTACCAAAAGGGAGTTACCAATAATCAATCATAAAGATGAAGTTTATCACAAAATGGGTACAAGAATTAATTTACTCTCATTCTCATGAAGAATTTACAATTTACACAAGATGAAACATAAGCTTGACCTTTGTGTAGTAATCTACTGATGTTAGAGTGTTATGTCTTAGGATCAATGATGTCTTTAAGGGTTGTAATGTAGGAACTAATTTGGATGAGAATAGTGACTATCTTCCCTAAGCACTTTAATATATGAAACTTTTCAGTCAATTTACAATTAAAAATGGGGGAAATTCCTATTTTTAGGAGTAATTTTTAAAATTTTGTATTATGAATAAGATGTTCATGTTGAGGTAAAATTTTGATTGCATTATGCGAGTGCTTTGGTTTTAAAGAGCATGTTTTTATATTAATCACTAATTTTTAGAATCCTATTATCTAATTTATGAATCCTGTACTTGTTGGTTTAATGTTGAATTCATGTGATTGTTTGGTTAAGAGTCTATAATGATACTACTTTAGTTGAGCATGTGCCATGCGTGTGGGATGCTTTGTGTATTCCTTGTTATACATGATGTCTAGAACTTTATTAGTGTATGTGCAAAGCAAAATAAAGTGTGTGGGTTTAAGATATGATATAGTCATTTCTTTGATAGCTATGTGTCATATCATTTTTTTCCTACCTTTGTGCATCATTTTAGTTAGCCCTATTGAGCCTTTATCTTATTTTCTTTGGCATCCTTATATGTATCCTATATCCCATTATTTGATTTACCATAATTTAATCCAAAGCTCTGAAGCACTTCTGTGTAAAATTAATTGAGTTAAGAAGTTTGAAATTCAAGTAGTGAAAAAGGTGACATTGAAAGACCAAAGATATAACTATTGGTGTATAAAAGTGATATGTGTTGTGGTTGGGAGTTATGTACTGAAAGAATAAAGATTGTTCAAATTGAATAAGGTTTGTATAGAAAATACTTCCACTATAGTGTATGTGAGTGAGCTTAATGAGATGGGGCAAAATAAAAGATGTGGGTCAGTGGTTAAAGTTGGTTGTTAGAGGCGAATTGAATTAAGAGCGTGATATATTAAAGTGCTCAGTTTGTTGAATGAAAAGTGTTATGTAATAAAGTTCTTATAGACTCTTAACCAAACAATCACATGAAATCAACAGTAAGACAACTAGTAAATGAGTAATAAACTAGAGCATAGGAGTCTCAAATATAGTAATTCATATAATCAACCTGTTCTTTACAACCAAAACACTTGCATCATGCAATCAAATATAAAACTAATAAGAACATCTTACATATTCTTAACACAAATTTTTTTAAATTACTCCTAAAAATGGGAAATTCCCCCACCCCACTTTTAAAATCTACTTTTTCCCCAAAGTATACTTAAAAGTAGAGATAGAAAATGTCACGACAAATTTCTTAATTCGTGATGGCATCTTCCATAACACACAATTAGGCAAGATAACTCTTTTTCCAAAATGACTAGTAATAGACTACTCAATAATTTAAGGATAAGAGTTCAAAAAAAATGAGATAAAGACCATTACATAAGTGAATCCCAAAATCTGGTAGTATAAGTACTAGAAATTCTAATATAGTAGGAATGAAAAGGTGAAATGTCAAAGGAATTACACTGATACAACTTATCTCTGAATACAATATAGAGAATGATCTAATTCATAAGAGAGAGGTAAGTAATACACTGAACGTCAAAAGATCACTCTACGTCTCTGAACCATAGCTACTCCACACAATGCACACATTATTAGTGATAACTAATACTTTGATCTGTAGGTTGTAGAAGCGTAGTATGATTACCAATTGAATGGTACTCAGTAGGCAACTGCCAACTGAGCTCCAAAGATAAAATAGATATATATAATTCATGAATAGAATGGAAACTACACCTGATAGTCATGAAATTATAAGGTAAGCAAATGTGACAATAAGGAAAAACTATCTTGTTAATGTCCAAGAGTCTGACATAATAAGACTAAGGAAGTATCCACTCCACGAATAACTAAACACACCATGGTGTCAAAATATCAAGCCTACCTATCTGGTTAGTTAAATATTGAACCTGTAAGGCAAAATACCTTTCTTTGGTCAAATATGAGTATAGATACCCATGCTAGTCAACTTTAGTCTTACGACATCTGCATCCCTTTAATTTGGTTTTATTGTATTCTCGTTCACTTTGAATTTACCACAACCGACCTATAATATTAAGTAGTTTCTACTTCATTTTGACAAATTAGTTTAACAGTCCTCAAATTAATACAAGAAGAGAAAGAAGATGCACTACACCTACCACATTAGTCAGTCCATACTGCAGCCTATAAAGATGGACATAAGATAAACTAGGAGTAGGCGCGATATTTTTAGATAGTGTAGGCCTGATCTAGCATACATTGATATTATGACCCTAAACTGAAGCTGTCAAAATATCGCATTTTAGATAGAATCCCATCAATATCGAAATAAAATTATCATGAATATACCGTATCTATGCATGCCATCACCAGTACTCAATTTGTGGAATAATAAGCATCATATTGAATCTTCCTCCATCCTATACAGGAGAAATATGTTTATAAACATATACATATATATATATTCATAAATTGTAATCACATCTTTTACAATATAAACATTTCTCGGATGTCCAACAAATATCATAACATGACCTTTATCCAAAAAATATTTTGGAATAATCATAACATCATAATCACAACATTCGACCTATATACAAATTAGTAACTCATGTCACTAACAATTTACATAACCAACTCATATTTGTAAGTCGTATCATATCTATAATCATCTCACATATAGGAGACATCTCAAATCTAAGAGGTATAATATCAATAAGCATATAATCAACTCTCAGAAAGGAGGCATAATATCAATAATCATATTACGTCTATAAGACATGTCATATCTATAGGTTTTTTATCATAAATACGAGGAATATTACCTCTCTAGGACAATTTTCATATCTAAGATGAATATCATCTCTATAGGTCTAATTATCATAACTAAAAGAAGATAACATCTTTATAGGAACAATATCATATCCTAGTGGAAATAGCATCCTTATAGACCAATTAACATATCTAGGAGGTGTATCGTCTCTAAAAGTCTAATATCATTTCCATAAGGAATATCATAGTCATAATCAAAAAGTCATAATCTGGGGAATATCATTAGAGGTTACCAAGTCATGGAGAAACCTTCTTCTAAGGATTACTGGTCTCAACCATGACTAAAATACACAACTAAGTCCACAAGGATAACACAAGTCTAAACCTAAGTGGGATGAATGATCCCACTTCTCACCCTAAATTTACATAATTAGGAACACCATGCTCCAAACTAGTCTAAGGTATATATTTCAACTTCGAGATGTTAAGTAATCCATATTTAAGCCTAAGATAGTAACTTTGCCTAGAAATAAGGGTATTCAAGTCAACTCTGCTGAAATTATGACATCTAGGCCACCATACTCACCCAGTAAGGTTAAATATACTAATCATGCTCCAAATGCAAAAACAACATACCAATCATATGATTATATCATAACCACTCTACAAATTATCTCAAACTAGGGAGAAGGCAATAGGATTTAAAAGTGGTAAACACATGCAACCTTACGAGTTAAAAACCCTCATTTAATCCCCAAACATAAATAATCAAGGCTAAGTTATCCTACTTATAATTAAGTATAACATCCATATTCACACACAATACTTATCACATATCATCTATGAAGAAAAGTTAATAAAAGCCTACCCCAAAGCCAAATTACAACATCTAACTTCATGCTCTATATGCTCGTCCTCACTTCACAATCCCAAAAAACTCATAACACTATCAAAATCATAATCTACTCCTTAATACGAGTCTAACAATACCTATATTGAACTATTGTACTTCGGGTCCAAAATTGACACTAAAACCCCATGTGGGTTCTACTTATGAAAAATGCCTTTTAAAAACCAACCCAATGTTCACACATGAACAAGGAATCATAAACCGTAAGAAATGGGTGAAAACTCAACATACTTTGGGCTAAAATCAAGCCCTTAGCTAAATTTGGGTTTTATGTCAAAAATAAGAAATTCAAGCATGAATTCAAAGCATTTTTACCTTAAATTTGAAGATATTTATGATAAAAGATGATAAACAAGCTTCCACATTACTAACCATAATCCATTTATGATTACCACAACATATTAGGGTTTCTAGGTCTTAATGGATGAAGAAGATATCTAATTCTCATCCAAAATGGCCCTTTTAAAACCCTTCCTGGTTTATCGATCCACTTAAATGCGACCACGTGGGCCATGATCACGACAACATTATCGCGAGTGTCCCTCTAATATCGGGGTATTATCCTCTTCTATATCAAATAATAGCTAAAACTTAGAATATTTTCAATATTTTGGCCAATGAATAGGGATGCATCCAAAATTTAATTTGAGCAAATGCAACATGAAATCATACTAAATTCGGTGTACTAGATGCACTGGGAAACTCATATTTCCCATTCGAGCCTATTTTGACCATATGTGGGTCCCACACCTATTATTTTTGAATTTGAACTTTTTGACCAATTGGTCAAAATGAGACTGGGTGCGTCGAGGCCCATACAAAAGGTATACCTAGCCTTAGATTTATATTATGGATATACTAGAACAATTGGAATTTACCTTCGAGATTGTTTCATTAATGTATTTGCTTAGTGGCCATATGTAACTAGCAAAGACTACAACGTAAAGAATTGAATCAGAAAAACAAATGAACAACACTGTAATCAAATAGTGGATCCAATTAAGTTATTAATGACTTAGGAAAGCTATGGAGAATCTCACATAATGGAAATAAGTGAGAATATGGAAAATGACCTAAAGGGTTATTACATTATCATCTACTAAAAGTAATTTTGTCCTTGAAAGTCAATGGATTAAAAGAATCTCAAAAGCTCGAAAGGATGAGGTACTGGGCCCATGTTCTCTAACCATGACTTCCTAAATAACCTCAGTAGAGAGAAAATGATTCTAAGGGATTTTTCCACTGGTATCCCTTTTTCAATAGCACTGCCACTTTACCTCCAATGTGTTAAAATTCAACTTCGTTAGCTTACTGGCCTCCAACTGAACTGAAAAGTCTAATACACTCAACCTGAACCACAACACACAAATACCATTTATATGAAAGCAAAACCTTTCTAAGGGTGATCCAAGCCAAAAGCAAATAAAGACATGAGTAATATGAAAC